>NC_083464.1:19747500-19775000 GCF_030014155.1 Tachysurus vachellii | reverse complement strand
TTATTTCCAAATAATTATTAGCAAAAAACAAAAAAACCATTCACTTGGACCCCAATAAAAAAAATAACAAAAATAATAAATAAAATAATAAAAAATTAAATAAAATAAAAAAAAAAACACATCAGACTATTAGCCTATGTTGAGTTGGAATTACAGTTAACTGAACAGCAATACACAATTATTTAGCAAATAACGTGGGAATGAACTCAAACTCGGAGAAGGCGTGGTGTAAAACAGGCTGCACGGTGTCACAAGGGCGGGGCTTAGAGATGCTATATGTTTTTTGACTTGCACCACGAGGTTCATAACAGCGTTTCATACTTGGAAGAGGAAGAGAAAGGGAAGGGGGACGTGCATGTAGCTCATTTCACTCTACGGACGGAAGGAGATGGACACCTGAACGGGACATATGGGTGTAGAAACGGAGGGTTAGCCACTGATGCTGAATGGATGGGGTCGTTCCGACGTCACGCGGAGCCCCAGACGCGCAGCGCACCAGCCAACACAAGACGACATTGGCAAGCGCGAGGCGTTCTCAACCGCAAAGCTGTTCATGTTACCTCCAAACCAGTGAGTATTCTGTGTTTATCTTCATAATGTGGATCATATTAAAAATAGCAGCTCGATGTGAAAAAAAACAACAACCGTTTTTCGATGTAACAGACGAGCGTTTGCCTTTTACACAGGCGCTCGCGGAAGGGAAGATGCAGGAGACACGCGCCGTGCAGCGCACCCGCTCCTCATTATAAGATGCACAGTCTATTCTACGATGAATAATATTCTAAAAACGTGATGTGACAAACATGATAATGTAATATATGATTATGCGTTCGTATCACAGCACTATTTAACATTTAGTTTAATCGAATCTACTATGTGAAGAGACACCAGGTGGGTTCTGGGTTAGGTAGCCTGACATCTATGATTCTATCATAGATGATTAAAGGCAAATGTTTAGTTATTAGTTAAACCAACTTTAAAATGTTCAACTTTTTGCTTGCATTAAGCCATACTTGGGTATGGCAAAAAATAAATACCAGCATTAATATGTCTTCCTACGCCGTCTGGACTCGATGTAATGTTCCAGAAAATACAAAACCATACCAGGATCTGGGTCTAGGATTGAATGTATCTTTTTCTTTTTGCATTCAATTCTTTAGATTTTATTTATTGTACTTGATATATCATATTATTGCAGTGATGTTAATTTAACCTACTAGCAGCACTCATGCACACCGAAAAAAACAACAACTTTACCTTCATATATTTAATGTACATGAATTAGAATTTCTTCAGGCTTGCTTGGTGTACATACCTCTGATTTTATGGTGTGTCTGTCTGTCTGTCTGTCTGTCTGTCTGTCTGTCTGTCTGTCTGTCTGTCTGTCTGTCTGAGGGCTATGCATATGGCGCGCTTTAATCATCCAAACATAGAGTGTGTTTAGAGATTAATCCAGAGACTCTCGGGCCTCGATATACAATAATACGGAATATTATGTTAGCCATATACAGTATATGTCGTTTACTGTGTTGATTCAGCCGCATTAAAGTAACACAATTTATTAAACTTTCCAACTTGAGGAAGCAATACCTAAGACCGCATGTGGAAAAATGCTCTCTCTCTCTCTCTCTCTCTCTCTCTCTCTCTCTCTCTCTCTCTCTCTCTCTCTCTCTCTCACACACACACACACACAGACACACACAACGTATGTATCATTTTCATATATCGAATACTAGCTCAAATTCAGCTCGTGATCAGTACTAAAACACGGGGTATATTTGTCTTCCAAATACGACGTGTGAGTTTGTTTTTTTTTTTGCTTTCTTTTTGCAGAATCCTCACCATATAGTCTGAAGTAAAGGAGCCAATGATATAGGTAATATTTTATTATTATTTTTTAATAATTTAATCATTTCAGTTTGTTAGTTCAAAAAGCGCATTATGCACTCAAAGTAGGTTGTAATGCGGTGTCAATTTATAATTACTTTACAGTCCAGTACATGCCTATAATCTTCAGCTTGAGATAGCAAAAAAAAAATATTCATCCTCTACCAGTAAATCCATGCAACAGTGAATCCCATCCGTGATTACAAACGCTACAGGAGAGCTAGAAAATAAGGGAAAACAATCACATTCACGGCTTGTCATGTAAGTGCTGTTAAACAGCAGCATATAGTGTGACGCATTCTACAGCACTGCAAGCCTAAAGAAAAGTAAACCGACCAGAAACAAAGCCCAAAAATCTACTTTTCTCATTATGTGTTTAATGTGTAAACAGTTTCATGAATAAAACACCAGTGTGTGTTAATTGATCTTATTAACACTTTATTATTGCACAATTGTGACACCCGAGGTGCTGGACCAGTGATGCTGCATAACACATCCACAGTTCAGCCAATCGTACAATATTTTGGCTAAGAGAAAATTATGAATGATAGCAGATTGACTACGGGCTTAAAAACAGTGATTTATTAAGATCAGATTGAAATTTAGTTTACATTGTAATCTGTATATTTTTGTACATTGTTAAGTATAATTTGTAGCACACTGACTCAGGAGAAACTGTATTTTGTTCAGATTCTCAGCCATGTGTTGAATAAGAATGACAAAAACTTTCTAACTTACTTTCTATATTTATTATGAAGCAAAAGTCTTCAGTATTCACCACGATAGATTGTAAAAAGAAATCACTGTCATTGTGCATAATATACAAGTAAGTATGTGAGTAAAAAATAAAAAGAACAATAATTATAATAATAGTACAGTAGTTGTAACATGTTGAATTACTTAAATAGTGTCCAATTGCTGTATTATGGGAATTAAGTGTCACTTGCTGTGTGAGTGTTTTTTGTAAACACATTTCTTTTTTTTGTGTCAGTAGTTGGTGAAAATTCTTTGCTGCATAGATCCTTAATTCCTTGTTTCATATCACACAGGTGATTTGGCTAATCAGTAACAGATAAAATATGGACAGTTTGTAGTGTAAACACCATTCTGGGGACATTAGCAAAATAATTAAGTGATAGGGAATGGACAGAGCATAGTGTAAATGAAAATGTTTGAACTTGACCCATCGTTGTCATTTTGGCTGGCACAAAAAGCCATACTGCATGATTTGAAGACCCCCACCCCCATTCTCTCTCTCTCTCTCTCTCTCTCTCTCTGATTACAACACCTCAGAGCGGTAATTCAGAATGGCTTC
The DNA here is from genome assembly GCF_030014155.1 of Tachysurus vachellii. NCBI lineage: Eukaryota > Metazoa > Chordata > Actinopteri > Siluriformes > Bagridae > Tachysurus > Tachysurus vachellii. The sequence continues at coordinate 19,771,798 of NC_083464.1, read as the reverse complement.
TTGCATAAAGGCTTTTAATTGGACTAAATCCTCTTTCATTTGCATATGCACTGTTTGTGTGTGTGTGTGTGTGTGTGTGTGTGTGTGTGTGTGTGTGCATCCAGAGGAAGACACAGAGATTTTCCTTAGATAAACAAATAGATGATAGACCTGATGGTGAATTTGTGAACAATAAAAACAAACACTTTGGGTCTTTACCATTGTGTCATTTTGAAACAAGTATCCACATTTGCAGGGAGGATCTTTGCCCTTTTCTAGGGATAGAATCACATCATTTGAGATGGAAAGAACCATTAATGTGCTCTGTATGTGCCTACAGATAAATGTGACTTTGACTATTTATTATGGGTCTTGTCATTAACACAGTTTTGTGAGGATTTGAGAGAGAGCACATTTAAAAATGATTCTGCATTAGCCAAGACAACATTTTTAGCATTTATAAATATTGGGGAAAATAACATACGCTACTACTCTCTGTTGATTACATAAATGATTGCATAATTATCTATCTCTGAACTTATGACATTTTTCAAATACAACCAGTTATATGCTGATTAAATTACACTGAATGAATGTTTTGTTAAAACACATTAAATACACAGAGTCCTAATTGCAGAGTTAATCAAATTTCTATTTTTAGGTCTGAATGCGGGTTCCTCATTTTCCCCATGGCTTGAAGAGAAGGTTGGCCGAAGGGGTTGGCTGTTATCTTTGGTTATCTAGCTGTATGAGTGATGTAAGTTCTTCATAAAGCTAGATAACCGAAAGTAACAAGAATCCCATTACACACCTGAAAGGCCACACCTATCCAACACTCCATACCCTTTGCTTTTTCTTCTCACAAGACATGAAATGGCAGAAAGAACAGAAACGGTAAGGTGCTTTTCACCAGGCTGTGTGATTTGACACAGAGAGCTGATATAAAGTGTACTGTAACAGATTGTATACAGTGTTGAGCACATTATTAAGGGTTGTTAAAGAAATATTGAAGGGCTGTTTAAGAAATATTCTGGAAATGATTGGAGAATATATTCAGTTTGCATTTTTATATTAGCATTTAGTCAGTTTTGGTTACTGACTAATCCATGCTGGGTTAGGGTTAGTGTTATTGCTGAAAACAGCATTAGTCTCTCATCTCTCAGGTTAAAGGTTCAGTTTTTTTTTTTTATAGATTCCACATATTATTGTTGCACTTTCAGCTGATTTCACATTATTACATTGCACAAGTGAATCGTCCAAATTATTTAATGCAAAATGTAAATGGAATCACAAAATTATATTCCTCAGGTTTCTCTGACAATCATAATATGGCCTGTACAAACATGATCATGTTTAATCTCCTGATCCCAGAACACAATGAAACACAGGCAGTGGCTTAATGTTGCAGTCACATGGCCACTGGGTTTCACAGATGCCTTCAACACAGTACACCATGTTCTAGACAGATTAGTTCAATATTACTGCATCATTCATTAAGTTCATTAGGAAACTGAAATACATTTCTGACTGGTCAGTAAGAAAGATGTTACATTTTTAATACTCAGTATTTTGATCACTGTTTTGACTGATTTTGAGATTGTAGCTATTCTAAAATTTGGCAGCCAACTCAATACTTTAAGAGCATTTGAACCATGGGTCAGCACTTGTGTGAGCTATTATTTTTTTTGTGGCTCCGAAATGTTCCCGATGGTAGCTTGTGCTTGTTCATGCACTGTGAATGGGCTGGAATACACCCACGTTTAGAGCATGAGGAGAAAAACTGGATAAGATGATAGTGAATAGTTAAAATGCTTTTTTGTTCCTTACTTTGTGCCAGTGGTCAGAGCTACTGACCTAGAACCGTACTGCTGACAGCAGCTATTAGGAGGACAATCCCACAATTTGAGGTAGCATAGAAGCCAGAGCCAGCTGGAGGTCTCTGCCTAATCAGATCATCACACCTTTACACATGATCTCATTCAGAGTTACACCATTAAGTCTGGACAAGATGCATTACTTCTTTAGATTAAAGCTGGTAAGGGCTTGTAATAAGAAATGTTTAAGCAAATTGTTATAGTGACAAAACCTTGGTTGTTTAATCAAGGCTAAATTTGTTCATCGTAGTGTTAAAGGACACAGTGTACTTATTTGACAAATGTTGTTGCTCAGCTTGGCTTAAAATTGCAAGCAGTCAAAAGATGCAGAGAGAAATCAGGAAGAAACTGTAAAATTGCGTAACAAGTGTAGTATGTGAAAAGCTATAATTTGGATAAACAAGGGATCAGTGATATACAGTTTATATGAATCATTCATGTGTGTCTTTTCACATAAACAGCCTCTGCCCTTGGCCATGTAATAAACAACGGCATCAGCTGATCGGTCACGGTCAGGGCTGCCTGGTGCAATGCAGCTGCTGCATTACCGTATCATTTTGTATGGTCTCAGCACAGCACTTTATGTCCTGTTGTCTTACATGTAAGTTTCAAGGAAATAACAACATCCAATCAACAGGCTGGAACAGCATTATAACTCCCAACACACACACCTTTTTTCTTTTAAGTGGAGTCTAAATGACATTTCAGGAGAACAGGATTTTGTCATGCATCTATATTTATATACAGTTAAATATTGGTTTCAGTGTAACTATAAATGTTTATAAAAGCCATTAGCAAACTTCAGCTCTATAAACAGCAATTGTATCCTACCCCTCCTTTCCCTTCCCCTCTCCTCTCCAGTCAACTGTTCAGTCTATAGAGCTAGAACACTTGTCAAACAGACTCAATGGGCTCCTTTACCACACTTTCAATACTGTCCAGTCACAAATGCTGAGTTGTAGTTAGAGCAAAGCCAGCCAACCCCTGTCGTTGCTCTTCTTTCTATCAAACACACCAACTGAGACTCAAAAAGCTGCACCATGGGACAGGAAATTAAGGACTAAATGCTTGTCTCTTTAGTTCCTCCAGCCTCTGCTCTACTGTCACCCCTGTTGAGATTTGAATATACTTTAGGCAAAGCCAACTGGTACACTCATAGAACAAAGATATTAAATAAGGTAACTGCAGTAGTGCAGGTCAACTTTGAAGGTCAGTATAGTATGGCCTTATAGATGTGCAAGGTTACCTAAGCTTACCAGGAGAAGCCTATTCCTCACACATACCTTATATCTGTAAGGAAATCAGAACAAAAGAAAACCTATTTGAAGAAGACTTTCTCCTTTATCACTAATATGTATAATTCTGCCTTGCTACTTTCCTGCCTTTTTGTTACAGTCAAAGCAAATAACTAGGAGGATACTGGAGAATGATATTTAGTGAGCCATCCAATCAAAAGCTAATTTCTTAAAATCTGTGATCAATCTACAAAAATGATTTTTTTTTTCTGTGCATAAGTTACATAGCTGTTCAAATATTGGCTGATTGTCAGACTCATGCTCTAACACACCTACAGGTTTACTGAAAGCATACAATCCCATTGTTACCTCAGCTGTTAATGTCAGAGGCTTTACAATGGTCCCTATTCACTCTATTTGCATAAGGCATTTTTCTAACAAGGGCCTGGAGAGGGCTTAAGAGTAGGCCCACTTTAGATGGCCGCTGCAAAAAATGTCAAGCGCCAATTAGAGAAGGTTTGCTGCCATTCAACGGGACTACACCCCTATAATTCTACTTCTAACTCGATCCCATCCAACTCTCACACACTCTTTCCCCCCTCAACTTCAGTTTCTCTGGACCTCCGACCAGTATCACCTGAAAACTAGGTCCACCTCTCAATATGCCACTTCATTTCAGAGGAATAAGTTTCCCAATGTTTCATACTGTAGCCCCCCTGTTCATATGGGAAAGGCTGAAACATTATGAAAGATGAAAGCTTCTGTCAGGATTGAGAGTTGATGTACAAGTCAAGAGATGATGCTGGGTAAAACTTGAAACATTCTCTGTGATATAGAACATTCCTGGTTTGAGCTACATTTAACAGCAGAGAATTTCTTAGGCTTTTGAATAAAAAAACAAAAAGGACAATTAACAAAAAATAATGTAGCCGCTGCAGTGGTATATAATTAATACCCTGTCAAAAAAAGCAGCCATTTTTACAGTCTTAGATATGTACATGTGTGCGTTCATTTAAAATTCATAATGCATATTGTAAGGAAAGAAGCTCGGAGAAGGAGAGTGATTGCGTGATCTCACGTACTGTAGATGGCGGAAATCATTTTTGTTCACCCTGGGCCACTGTTGGTCCTTCCCACCACATTTCCCTCCGTTAGCATTCTGCTGCCACGCAAAAGGATTTATGCCTTGCTCTCTTTCTTTTTCATTCAATCTCTCTGTGTAGATTTTTCCCAGCCTTGATTCTCAGATGGTTGAGTCTGATTTGCATACATTTGCATAATGAAAGTCATTTGCATGCTCCGGGGCAGACTGTACCATGTGAACAGACATTAAAAGGTGTTTGTGTGTGTATATGTGTGTGAGTGAGTGTATGTGTATGTGTGTGTATGCCCACATGTCAGATTGGGTGTACCCTCGAACACTTTCCCAGCCCAAAAAACTCATGTTTACGTTTTCATGGTCTTTCTCCATTTTCGCTCTTTCGTACAGACGTCCAATTTCTGTTGAAAAGATGCCAGCGAAAGGGATGGAAAACATGGCGGATGTTAAGGAGGAGGGGTGGTTTGGTGTTGAGACTCTCTGTGCCCCACTATGCATTGCTGCTCTCAGCCCCTCCTCTCCCTGCCTGCCTGCCCCTTCCTCTTGTGACGAACGGCAATCCACGCTTCACCACCATCTTAGAGAGTGTTGGCATGAAATGGAAGAGGGAGGAAAAATAAAAGAATGAGCAGGTAGATCCACCATTGCTCTCCTCTATTTCACACACACACACACACACACACACACACACACACACACAAACTCCCTCTTCTTTCAGCACAGAGACTTTTTCTTAATTACAGCAGATGTGTTTCTTAAATGTAAAAATCAGATGTCGCTGGCACCAATGTGGGCGGGACTTTTTTATACTCACTTCTATTAAATCATTAGCTGCCACAATAGGGGAGTCGAAGCAGGCATCTGTGGGGACAAGATTGAATAGAGTGCCATCAGGGATTTTGCTGCCCTCCTCACCGCCATGCCAAGCACTGAGATGGCGAGCTGCCATTTTGAAGAAAGCTAGCGAGAATTTTTTCTTACATCTTCAGGCACCACAGTGAAGAGCATTGTTGTGCACAAAGATGCAAAACAAATGGAAAAATATGACAAATTTGACAGTGTGCTGCTTATATTATTACAGAGATTATATAGCTTTTAGAAGACCTAAGTATATTTACAACATATGTATACCCAGACCAGGGTTTATTAATAAGTTTAATACCTGCTTAACTAAAACACCAGCTACAGTCATCTGGTCTGATTAACGAAATGAGAGTAGAAAAACAATGCTGCCCATTGTCCCAAATTTGCTCAGAGGGCTGTCTTTGTTTGGGTCCAGACATGCCATGGCCCAGCTGATATAGTAAGGGGCAAGTGTCACCCTCCCAACACAGAGCAAAGCAGGGAAGATGCAGTAAGTGTGAGGCCTCATGAGGGTATACCAGACGTAACATTTAGATATTTAACATTAACAGTTGATATTTTAAATCAGGTAACATTTTATTCTCTTATTTGATAACAAGGTTAACTTTGAGTCAGTGAACTGTTTCTATTTCAAGTTCTGTTGTGTGTAACACCATTTAACTGATTTCTGTTTCAATGTCTATAAAACAAGACTTGGTGTCGAGTTTTATTGTGCAATTGTGTGCCAGTAAATAGGTGGTAATGTAGTGGATGAATCTGACTTGGAGAGCCCTGAGGAAATTATGCAGGGCTAAAACAATACAAAACAGGAGCACTGCAGGGGCTGCCTGTAGAGAGGAGATGATGGGGAGCAAGGGCGCAGCGAAACCTTGTGTCTGGGAGCGTGTGTAAGAGTGTGTATAGCTGGGAGGCAAGTAGGGCATGGGCAAGGGGGCAGACACTCTCATGTCTGCACATACACACCCACCCCTCCTTTTGGGACAGCCAAGCAGCTGGTCTCCTGCTCTCCACGCAGGCACCAGTCTTGGGAACAACCGAGGCCCGCAAAGAAATTGGGCACCCTGGGCCCCCCAAGTCTGAGGGTGTCTGTACACCCCTCCTTGCTGTCTCACCTCCCCCTCCTTCTACCAGCGATGCCGAGGGCCTGGGAAGGGCTTGAAGTTCATGGCCAGACCGCCTATTGAGCTGACAGGCCGAATGTTTGCTCAATTCAGCCCCCCATTCAAGCCTGAGTGGGGAGGGAGGGGAGCAGTTACACAGTAGCACTGCAATGGCTATTCATTCAGTGAGAGGGAAATCAAGAAAGAAAGAAAGTAAAAAAAAAAGAAAGAAAGAATGATGGAGCAACTGAAAAGAAGGGTTGCATATATAAAAGTGAGGATTCTGTGTGCCGCATTTGGCTCCAAAAGGGTTGTGCCCACCAACATACCCAGAATCTAAACAGATCGTCTTTCTATAGCGCTAACACCCCCTGCCCCCTCCTCTCTTCCAGTCCTGCTGCCTAGCTTTAACAGGACACGTGCTGCGGGTGTAAATTCACCTCATTCAGCTCGATGTACAATGACAACAGTGTGCCGTCTATTTCCTACGGTCGCAGTGGCATACCCTCACCCTCATTCTCAACACTTGTCTGTACTTCCTCTCACCCCAATTCACTACAGTCTTTCTTTTTTTCTGTTTTCAATCACCTGCAGTTACTTTTGCAGTCTCAGTCAGATGCTAGATGCAGTGAGACTTTAGAAAGAGTTTTCTTTTGGTTATATGTAGAGCATATAAAGCATAAAGCTAATCACAGCTAATCAAGTGTAAAAGGGTGTAATCACATCACTAGCAATAAGATTTTTCAAGGTGCCAGAATCACCTGCATTTTCTGGCACTCTACCTCTACCCATTTTAATACAACTCAGATTGCTTTCTTTGGTCTTTGTTTGCAATTTGACAAACCTCTAAAAATAAAGCAGTTGAAGGAGATGATGTCGGTCAGAACCCATCAGACTCTATCTAGCCCAGTGTAATTCCATTTCTAATCAATGTGTACTGAACCAGAAGTAAAGGTCCTAGTAATATTTATAATGATGATGGTGGTCTGCTTGCTTTCCTGTTTCCCCCTTGACCTTAATATTTTAAGTTGCTTGTCTGAGCTATGCAGCAGAGGCTGGGCTTACTCCACCTCAGTACTGCAGAATTAGGATCTATCACATGCTTCGTCTTTGCTTTAGCCTCAGAGCGTACCAAGTGCTGAGACTTTATCCTCAACTTTATCCTCAATCTCCACCGGGCACTTGCTCCCATTACCTGAGCTATAAGTTCCATTTGCATTTGCAAGTTGCATTTAATCATCAAATTACTAATTACTAATATATTTATATTTTTAAAATAGGCAAATAAAGTGCTAGTGAATTAAATTTCTCATTAATGGTACCTACAGCATCCACAATATAATATCTAAACGTTTCCCCCTCTCCTTTTCAGGTAATGGAAAAACAGAAGAAAACTTTGTAGAAAAGACATGTGATCATGGATGGATCAGTGCCTGCTGATGAAGTTGTTGACCCAGCTATCTGCACCATTTTTTGTGTGCCCCAACATTATTACACTGAAGCACTTTATATGCCTCTTTATTTTGTTTGCACATTTTGTGTTTTTTTTTTGTAAAGTCAATTATCTATAAGAATGTAGTTTATTATAATCTGACATCCTCACATTAGCTCTGCAAACCTGGATGTGTAATTGAAATTGTTGAAAGCAATTTCATTTCAGTCTATTTGCCACAATACAAAATGCTGTTTTGTTTTTTTTTTTACATTATTTTATAGTTTTTAAACTATAATAATATCTTACAGGGTCAACCATTAAATACATTAAATGTGTTATGTATGTAAGTATATATCTAAACCAGGTCAAGACAATCACCTAGTCATATCTGCTTAGACAGGCGGTTAGCATAAACTCAATCTAGCATAAAGCACTTTAAACATTCATATAACCTTTCCTTCTTCCCATTCTCATGTTTTGTATTTAATGTCACAGGCCAGGCTTGAGAGCATCTGCTATTATGAAAATGACACTGTTTAATATGATTGTAATGTTATGTTTAAAACAAGTAGCTAAATATTAGACTAATGGTGTAGGGATCATGAATGTGAGACCCACGGCAGCAGTGAAGGGTTACTGCACTGCAATTGAACTCTGTGTGTTGATATTTACACACCCGGTATAGAGAGAGCTGTTGTCTTTATTCTCTATGCAACTGAGTTGGTCATGCAATCATTAATGATCAGTGCATGACCTTTCCTGAGCAGATGGAACATCCTTTTTTCAAATTTGAAAACAATATTTGAAATGTTTTAAATACTGGGGTAATTAAGGAGAAGAAACACTTTGCATAGTTTGTGTTAATTTTTTTTTTACTGTATTTTGTCTATGCAGCATGATTGAGTCTTCATGCACAAGAAATAAGTGATAATCCGAATTTTTTACATTTTTACATGAGCTTGTAAAAAAAGTGTATGTAATGTAGATTGTAAATGTAAAATACTTCTTCTTCTTCTTCTTCTTCTTCACTTCTTAGTAGTAGTAGTAGTAGGAGGAGGAGGTTGTTAGATCGTTTCCTAATCTGTTGTTACATAATCTTAAAATTCAATTTGGGCAGAGGCAAACACATATTTTAATAATCTATGCAAATATATTAATGTTTGATCATATAATGAGAATTGTGCAATTGAGTTTGAGACCTATTGAGACCTGCTATTTTGGACAGCGATGTCCTTAAATCCTAAGTCAGTAAACAAGCAAGTCATTTTAATTTTACATAAAAATTTAAAAGATATGTGAGTACTATAATTAAAAATCTTTTACTATGCAATTTATTGTGGCGTATATGTGTGTTATATTTCGGATAATATTGTGGTGTATATATGTGTATCAAAAATATATTTCCTTATGTGAGGTTTTTGTCATTTTTTGATTTTAGGCAACTTGTTTAAGACTAACATGGTTTACTTTATTATTAGACCATTTCTGGCAATGAAAACATTTGTCGTGTAATGGATATTAATAAAGTTTTATGCTGAAAACAAAGGAGAATTGTGCATTTCTGTTTAACAAGCAGTGACAAACAATTACGCTGGTAATTGTGAGGTTTTCAACAACCCCATTATAGTCTCGAGTATCACTGTCTCAAGTATCACCTTAGAATTTAGTCTACTGCATATACACTAATCTAGTATGACCAGAGACATATTGTATTTTATATACTTTAAATATTTTACGTTAGAGCTGCTATTTTACAAGCAAAACATTAATGTTTGCATGATTGTGAGTCACACATCAACTGAACATGTGTAGGTGGACCTTTTTGTTTCTTATATGCTGTCAGTAAGTGCATTTACAGTCAATCCATGGGTGTTTACAGCTGAAGCATTTGCAATAAAATAACTCGATGCCTGCATTAATATGTGTAGCAAATAATATCATGCCCTTATAGTGCAAGCAATATCATTGTTGTGCTTGTTTTGGAGTGACACACAAGCTAGACAAACATTTTTTCTAATTGAGCTCCAGACATATGCAATGCAGTCGACGGAAGGCAGATTACAGAATTCCACTTTAATCTACAGCTCTGTTTATTCAATTAATCCTATATATAAATAATACAGAAGAGATCATAGCGAATCAAGGCCATGAAGAGTTATGGATGGTGACATGTCTTAATTTCTTGGATGTGCTAAAGGCCCCTAATCTCTTAGCTCTGACTGTGCCAAGTGGCAGAGTGCAGAGTGTACTGTAGAGTGTAATAAAGCTGATATTAAAACACTTTTCGGTGAGTCAATACCACAAGGCAACAGAAGGCACATAACAGGATTAGCCTTGGCTTCTCTATTCATGCCTTCATCAAAGCTGGGTCACCTATGGGGCAGGAGCCAGAAAGTCCTCTCTCTATCAAACAAGTAACTGCTTCATTTTTAGAGCATAGCTATTTAAAACCCAGGTTGTAATTGTTGGGGAAAATTAAAAAATTGCAGTAAAATCAGCAGATCAGCAGCCCGTCATTACTTCTCAGTCTACATTTCTGTGGTTTAAATTAATATATTAAGCACATTATTCAAGCTACTTTGTATGAATTCCATTTGTTTGAAAAAGCACTAATTCTAAAAGTTCTTAAAAGTCTTCTATATTGCCCAGAGTATTTTAAAATGCATTACTTTTCCTGTGAAGTCAAATAAAAAGACATGTGTCCAGTTTGTTTGTCGTCCTTGTAAATATCTAAAATGTTAATATGTTAAAACATGTTGGTTATCTCCAACATGCTGATAGAGTCCTGGTGGAGTGTGTTTATTGAGGTGGTTGGTCGCCTGAACGCTGAACTCGCCTCTCTCCCACCATGATTAGCATGCTAAAGCACCGGCGTTCAGGAGTCCATTATGTGAACTGTGCAGAGAAGCTCTCTCTCTATCCTCTTGTTTACCAGTTGCCAGGACACCAAAAGAGCATCCATGGCTGAGCAGTGGCCTGTGCCAAGAGTGAGCAGTTGATTTGCTCTTTTAATTTCTGAATAAGCCCTTGATTGTTAATACAGTGGTTATCACCTGCTGTTGGTAGGAGAAAAAAAAATCGCCCTTGCAAAGTGGCAAAATGAAGGACTGACAAACAAAATGGCTGATGAATCTGGTTAGATTTAGACCAGGAGAAAACATATTGATGTACAGTCAGGTTGTATTCTATTTACATTAGACCATGTTAAGCACATAGATGACCTTATATGGACATTTCTGTAACATTGTTATAAGCTAATGCTGATGTAAACTAAAACTTGTACTGCCATTATGATGGTACAGAACATTGGACAGTGGCCCCGTTCTACTATAAAATATTACCTCTGGGTTTAACAGGAAATTTCCCCTACATCAAATTTAAATAGCTTAATATACACCAACTAAAATATTGAATTTCATTCGATATGGAAACAAGGATATCCTTTTTAAAAATCTAATACCTTATGCAGGCACATCCTAAATATTAGCAAACGACGTAGGTGTTGAATGATTTACATCGATATGTAAACAAGTGGGAGAGAGAAAGAGAGTTTAGTGTATTAATGTGTGTGCCTTATTTGTAAGTCAAGTAGTTGACTCTGTATTGGAGTACCAACACGTTTCCCTGAAGGAACTGAGAAATATTTCTAGACAGAAGACTCTGCCATCATCCATCACTTGTGGTGGTCTAGCCCTGTCTCAACACTTTTCTTTCACTTTCTTTTTGTTTGTACTTGTCTTCATTAAGAGCCCAATTCAAACAGTCATTTCTTCCTCACTCCATCCCTTAAAGCATCAGACTTCAGAGTGTACCAATGATATCTTACAATCTTTTATTTATTTGTTTGTAAAAAATTGTAAAAAAAAAAAAAAAAGGTCAATTACCGATTTACGACTGCTCTGTAGGCTCTGATGACCATTAACTCATATTTATAGTGATATATTTATTTTCCTCTCAATGTGAAAGAGAGATGCAGTAATATGGCCTATTAATTTCCATGTCCAATTCTGTTGATATTGATTTCTTAGTGCTTTTGCTTTTCTACAAAACTACAGAACAAAACTAAATGCAATTAGGTTCATTTCACTTTTTAGTTGTATGTTGTTATGTAGCTCTGAGTCTTTATTTCCTGGAGGAACGTTGTTTCTTTTTATGGTTGAAAGGGCAACAGTGTGATTTAATTTAAAGTTGTAATAAATTTATTTACTATAATAATATGGATTTCAAAGTGATTGCCTACAAAGTGATGGCCATACTCCAGCTGTGAGATGTGTCTGAGTCACTGTCTGTCTGGCTTGCAAATCCCGCCATTGGGGTACAGCGACTAAAGTCACTCTAGTAAAACAAAAGAAAGAAACCTAAAGTGGAGGGTGTGAGAACAGAATTTACCCTGTGCATTCAGATTATGGGAAAACAAACTGTCCCGTGGGGCGTTCGTATGTAGACAGGGTCTCTGTGGCCCACTGTTCTGGCATGAATGACGAAGGCCCTGCTGTTAGGAGAGAAGAGTCTGCGGAGGGTGTGAAGAGTTAATGCTGACAGCTGAACAATGGGAGTTTTTGGGGGCGACAGGGAGGAGCATGAGGGATGGGTCTGGGGTCAAGGGGACCTAAGGGGGTTCAAGTTCAAGGATATTGTCACTGTCTGCCATTTTAAATATGCATAGCCTTACTTAAACTTCTCCCAACATTAAACTCAAAACATATACAACCCTCCTTCCTTTATCATGGTGGAGAAGACTGTGTTGGAGAGCAGAAAGAAAGTGAAGCAACGTCAGCTGATTAATGAGACTCTATGCTAATGCTCGGGGACTTAAGACTCAGTGAGTGTGGGAATGTTGGAGGATCTCTGCTGCTGATAATGTGTTGGGATTTTAAGAAGCAGATCACACAGATATTTCATTTCCTACCTTTGAGTCCATTCTAAGTAAAATATTGTGCCATTATCCTTCCATCTGTTTCAAAGACTTTTCTCCCATCAGCATTGATACTGGAAAGCTTTGAAAAAAGTTCTGAATGGGTAAAAAATTATTCAGTAATGTTTTATGATCCCTGGGCCACTTCCATCTTATTTTCCCTATCCGACCAAACAGGCATTTTTTTATTTTGATGTGCCCACATGTGTCTCTCTCTCTCCCTCACACACACACATACACACACACACAGAGCAAAAAAGTGTGAGAAATACAGAGACTGAATACATTCTGTGGTGTTGTTGTAACACTGCTAGCAGTGGGCCCTGTGCCATGCAGCACCTCTCCATCACTCCCTTTCTCTTTATAGCTTTCATGCTGCCTCCCGGTTGCCTTGGCAACTGGGATGGCACTGACACAGACGAGTCTGCAGCATTGAACAACACACACGCACACACACACCACACATGCAAACACACTCATAGAGCATATTCATATTCAATGATGAGAAAAACAACACTCTTTTTTTTTTTTTAGCCAAACACACATTACCAAAAATGTTAAAAAAATAATAATTCAGGGTGTCTGTTTATATGAATACAGGCCTGTCTATACGGATCTTAATTCACTATTAAATGTACAGTACCTACTGTACATTATGTATTGAATCAGCACATGCACAATCGAATGACTCTACACAGTCTGAGGTTTTGCTCTGAATAAGCAGCTAAAGTCGTAGCAGAGCAGGTCAATGCCAAAGCAAGTAACACTTGATCCCCATTATTTGTGTGTGTGTGTGCCCGTGTGTGTGTCTGTGTGTGTATGCGTGTGCAGTTTAACACTCTCATTAAACTCCTAAAATTAAGCGCTATGTGGCAGAGCAGTCGGTCACTTGACCTCTTAGTGTGCTCTTGTCCTTTGGTGAGATAAAACCAAAAACCTGTTTGAATTGGCCCTTCAGCTGTCAATCAAGTCTTGAACAATAACCAATCAGAGAAAAAATTAAGAACTGGCAAAGCACTCAACCCAAATGTACCTTAAAATGACATAATGTCTGACCAATCCCATTTGAGAACCAGAAACTGTTGAGGTGCCAGAGACCCACAGAATTCTCCCATATTTACACAGTAAAGGAAGAAAAAAGAAAAAGAAGAGATGGTTTTGAGAATTTAATCCGTTCATGGGCAGCAATGCATTTGTAGCAAGTAACAGCAGGACTCACTGTCCTTTTATTGTTGTATCAATAAGTCTTAATCAACATCATCCAAAGCTTAGACCTGGTCGGTGACTAAAACTCCTTTTTAGCACACCTCATGAATTGTAGCATATCTTATCATAGCTCTGAGTGTATAAGAAAATATTAGAGCAGAAAATGCAGGATAGTAACTGGGAGTCCCTTTCACCACTCTAAATGACACAAAACAACCAAGTCATTTATTTAGTGAAGCTGTTGTACTAGACATCAATTTAATGCGGTTTAGCAGACTCAGCTGATTTTCTAAAAAAACAGAAAGCAGACTTAAGGGAAATGTACAGTGCTTATAGATTATAGATTAGCAGACTGTGTTTAAACTCATCTTTAAAATCTCCTGCATGCTTATTCAACTTCAGAATATGGTAATAGAAAAGAAACGCAAGAAATGAGTATATTCATTGAAACATTTTTGGAGTACAAATTTCATATACCCCAGTATTTTAGTCTTAGTAGAGATCATATAATGAATATATAATATCATCTCACATAAACATGTTTGAACTGTACAGTGCTAGATACCATTTATGTATGAAACTGTCTTATATTGTTGTCTAGATGCAACTTTAATTCATCACATATGGCTTCAGGATTAATCCAATGAGACCCCAAACTCAGACAGAAATGAGAGCTGAGGTCCTAAACATGGGATCTACTCCATAGTGACACTTGCAATTTAGACTTCTTAATTAAAGTGCAGAAATGAAAGGGGTGCAGACAGAACTAAAGAAATGAAAATGAGACGGGGTCCTCCAGACTGTCTGGGCTAGAGTGTGGGAGTGTGTCACCCTGTGCATGGGTGTGTTCTCGGAGTGGGGGTGTCTGGGAATTGACTTGGTATTAAACAACCTGATTAAGAGTTCTTGTCAGAACCCCCATGTCCCCCATATCCCACTCTTTCAGGCTAAATGCATGATTGTGCATGCATACACACACACACACACACACACACACACACACACACACGCATATGCACACAGCAACAGACTACACACAGACTAGGTCCAGCCACGGTCTAGTAAAGGATATAAGACGCGCCACAGCCACACAAAGAGCAAGTGTTGAAGGTCATATAAGTGTGCTGCAATGAGCTTTCTCATGCTAATGCTCATACTTATACATGCTCAGTTTGATGGTGAGGATATTGTATGATTTTCTGTGGTAGATGCTTTTGAGATCTAAAGTGTGATAGCATGAAGATTCAGGCATATGAATAAAGGGACAAAAGTTGATTTTGACATTACTAAATATACATGCACAGTAAAATATAAAAAATGTATGCATTAGAATAAGGATTTACACTAGTATTGTAGTATTGTGTTATATTTTAAATTATATAAATAAACGTAAATGAATTGGGGGAGTGATGTATAAAGCAACTACACAACTACCAAAACATGTAAAATATCTCTATCTATCTATCTATCTATCTATCTATCTATCTATCTATCTATCTATCTATCTATCTATCTATCTATCTATCTATCTATCTATCTATCTATCTATCTAGGGTTGTCACAATTATTAATAAAGCACAAATGGAAATGGTATTACACTAGCACTCTATATATTCCCAGGAATTTCATACTCATGGTATCCTTAGTCTAGAAACGAGTGAACCAGCGTTGTTTTCATTTATTAAAACTTCAGAGCACTTTTCTATGTCGTTCTGAATAAATGTGTCTGCCAAATATTGTGAATGTAATTGTAAAGAGAAATACACATAAAGCATCATTCAAGCAAAATGCCCTAATTAAAAGCTGTTCTACCAAATATAGAAATATAGATTTTGAATACAGAGCATTTGATTAGGAGTCTGAATTAATTAAAACAAAAACCCAGTGATGGAGTGCAATGCAAACAAATTGACCAAATAATTTGAAATTATGTAAATAAAATTACCGACAGAAATGTATTAATTCTCTCTAACACCTATATCTTACAACCTTATAATAGTATAAGCAGAATAAAAGGCATCATACACGTTGTTAATATGAAATATATACATTAAAATTGCTTATATATATTAAAGAGAGCCGTTAAAACTGAATAATGCTTCATGCTCAACGAACAGTTGCTATTGTTCGGCCATGTAGGCCATGCTAGCTCTTATATTCAAACCCCAATTAAAATACAAGAAAAGGAAAAAACCCTGTGAGATCCATCTACTTAACCTATATTTACTAACCAATCACATGTCAGCAAGCCAGATACGTCATATGTGTTGAGCTGGGAAACCTATAACTCACCTGTTAGTATAATAAAGACCTTACAGGTTTAGAGTGCAAATTAAATAAAAAGGGCAATGTAAATATCTATTTGTTTGTTTGTTTGTTTGTTTGTTTATTTATTTATTTATTTATTTATTTATTTATTTTCTAAGACTATCCATGATTTGCTTCCAAGTAGGCACACGACCTTGAGTTACAGATTATCCTAAAATATTTATATGTGCACAATTATTATTAATAATAAGCAATGAATAATCAAATGATACGAGTTGAAGTAGAATTAAACCAAATCTATAATACGAAATTTGAAGTTCGACAGTCGCGTGCTTACAATATTTGTGTGTGCGTGTGTGTGTGTGTGTGTGTGTGTGTGTGCGCGCGTGCGTGCGTGTGGTTAACGAGTGTATAATTGTGGTTTTGAGAAATGTTGCATCTATCTATCTATCTATCTATCTATCTATCTATCTATCTATCTATCTATCTATCTATCTATCTATCTATCTTAAATAAGTCATAACTTAAACATAACTAAGAAAAAACTGAAAGCATTTTAATTGTTGTGGAAAGGAGTAACTTTTAAATAAAAACTAAAACTAAAAAAAAAAACAAAAAAGTTCGAAGTTTTCTGAGAACTGAAATGCTACAGTTTTAATATATAATTTAAAATTATACATCCATAACTCTATGTTTATATTTTCTCTATGTGAAAATCTTTACAAAGGCCGCTTTATTATAAGGATATATGGAACTCGTGAGAGAAGTGAATAGCGAGCACACAATTCCTGAAGGAAATAGCTAATAGTGGCTGAAAGGTGATTTGTGAGAGGAGGAGGAGGAGGAGGAGGAGGAGGATGCTGCACTTCGTTGGTGGAATATTAAACGGCGATGAAAGCTGCAGCCTCGCCGTCTTCATTCTGCATCTCTTGTCTGCCGAGAGGCGGCTAATGAGAGACGACAAGCTAGTGGCGGAGTGACGATAAGCAATTGGCATGGAGTCGTGGGAAACTATAAACAAACAGCTGCCACCGGCATTTTTTGATGGTTCTCAAACGCTTCTAATGAATGCTTGTAGGCCTGAATAGCAGTCATAGGGATTAGTAGGCTTCTGCCATTAGCTTTGCCCTAAAACTTCTCTAACCTATTTACAGGTTAATTTTTTTAATGAAACATTTTTTTGTGTGTTTTTAGTAACATCTAACCCTTAAGCGGAGATGCACACTGTCGTTCAGCACCTATCACTGGTGATATCTTTTGTATTTGTATTCTTAATATAGCTGACAGGCAGAACAATTAGAAATCTCCCTGTGGTCAATGGATTTAGCTACAGGAAGAAATTAATTGCTGATAATCAGTTAGAATTAATGAAAATGATTTAAAAAAATTATTTTATTTAAGAACGTCCATTTGTATGTTATTTTAATAATATAATAATGAACATTTTGCATTAGACAGACAGACTGAGAGAGTATTAAGGGACATGCGAACGAATTGTGGTTAAGATGTCGATGGGTCATGGACATGGCCATAATTGGACATAAGGTGGGTATTAAACATTGTAAATGTCCCCTGGGATTCAGCCTCGGGGCAGAGGCCTCCCTCAGCTCACCCCAGTATCCTCACAACCGGTTCATCTCTGTTAACAAGGTCAAACCTTCAATTAGTCTTGGGTCAGGGGCCAAAAGTGTCACCGCTAACATATGCTTGAATAGGTTCAGCAACAGGTCCATAGCACTCATATGACTTTTGGCATAATGAATGCGGTTTATTCATATTCATAATTTATGTGCAATTGTAGTGATATTTGCATTTAAATTTTTTTCTTAAAACACCATATTTCCCAGATGAACACAGTGACTAAAACTTCAGAGATGACTGGACATTGTGGATTACCTGATGCAGTAGAATTAAATGAAATTCCAGCATATTATTTCTTAAGCAGCTTTTGCTCACTTGAGGTAACAGCTGTAAATTAATTGTTAAAAATTTAATGCTGAAATGAAATCTGAAATATCTGCAAGTTTGCAAAATTTTAAAATGATCTGTAGGTGTGCTGAATCTCATGTCTTTGTCCACTTCTCCCATTTTTCAATAACCCACATAGATATATTACCAACCATTTTGTTCTGCAGGTCTCAAAAATTACACAATTTGGAGTTCATTTTAGCAATCTATGTTTTTGGCATAGAAAAGAACACAATTGGACAAATTAAGGATATTCTTCATATTCATTTCTCGTTGAATGTCTATGGCCTGGACTTTCTTCCTTTGATTTCTTTTATTCCCTGCGGTATTTCTCAGATGCTAATAACAGACTTGTCTATCAAATGTCTCCACCCCTGGAGTTAATTGGTGCTGCATTTTTTCGGGCCATGCCCTGAAGTTTGGGGCATCATTAGATCAGTGGTAGTTACCTCCCCACCTGCCTTCTCTCTGCCCCCCCCTGCCAGGTCAGCCCTGCCCCCTCAATACCCCACTCACCCCCTATGGACCCTTTGAGAAGGCCGACCTATATCTTTTCTCACCAAGTCTTTACCAGACCATTCAGAATGGGTTCTAAGTAATCTCCCATGGTTGTTTTTCACATTTGTAGCATGCAGAGACAAATTCAGATTATAAAATGTAATTCAGACAGCTATTCACAATCCACTTTAAATATATTTCAATACACAGTACCTGCGTATATATACACATGTCTTAGTCTATTACTATACATACATACATACACACACACATATATATATATATATATATATATATATATATATATATATATATATATATATATATATATATATATATATGTATATATGTATATATGTATATATGTATAGTAATAGACTAAGACATGTCACCCAGAGGAAGTTAAGTTCTTATGAACCTTGGCTCCTCTCAGGGGTTCAATCCTCATGCCATTTGTGCTGCTGTATTTAAATCTGAATCAGGAAATTTTGCAGCTATTGGCATGGCACAATGCTATTTGTAAAAAGTATTAACTAATTGAATACATTTGTCATAATGTAAGAAATAAAAGTAAGAAATAGCTGTGACATTCCCAGTTCTGCCCTCTCTTATACTGATCCACACTAACTCTGGGGCCTAATGCTTCTTTTATAACTACTGAAACTAAGGCCATGGCACATAAGAACAAGCAGAAAGGCACAAAGGCCCAGGCTAATGGGACTTCAGTGTAATTGGCACAAACAAAATACTTGGCATCTTTGATTAAATGTCTCTCTCTCTCTCTCTCTCTCTCTCTCTCTCTCTCTCTCTCTCTCTCTCTCTCTCTCTCATCTTTTCTCTCTTCTTGCCCTCAGTACAGGTCCCTTCCTCCGGGCCCATAGCTTCCTGGCACTGATGCCAGTGTCTGTGTGCCATCTCGGGAAGCAACGCATCCCCCTGCTGCTGATGGAGCCTTTGAGTCTGGAGAATGGGGGTATTGTGAGGAATTGTGGGTCATCACTGGAGTGGGTATCCATTTGCTCATATGCAGGCCCCTCACACACACGCAGAGAGAACTCAGAACAGAGTGCCAACAGCGGATCTTAAACTTCACAGATTTAAAATGCCCCCTTCGGAGGAGGTGGCAGTTTGTGTGTGTGTGTGTGTGTGTGTGTGTGTGTGTGTGTGTGAATGACAGAGCATGGCATTGTTGGTATGTCTGCTCCCTATGAAAATGGATGGTTTTGATTTACTTGGATAAGATTAAGATGTTAGAAATCACAGAAAAGTAAAAAAAAATGTTGGTCAGTTGGAGTATCTTATAGTATTTTAAATTTCCTGTGGTATAGGTTCTATCCAGTAATTTTTCAAATATAGCTAAAGCCACATTTATTTGGCTTTCTTTAGCAACTAGTGGATCTTTGTGAATGCAATTAGGATGAAAAATGTTAATGAAGCCTAATGAAACAGGACTGTAGGAGAAGGAACATTGGACTCAGCTTCAGCGCTGTGATGCCACCTACTTGCCATAGATGGCTTTACAGACTTTCTCAAACTCACAAAGCAAGAATGGCACACTAACATGTATGCTTCTACACAGTTTGACTATCTATTGGTGCTAATTTTTTGACTGATGACACCCCTGTGCTGCCGGAAGCATTTCAAACACTACATATTTTTCTGTCACTGTGGGAGAAGAGAGAATGTAGAGCCCATTTCAGGCTATGTCATCTATTAATGCAGCCGGTTCATGGACAGAATGGCTCATCAACATGCGGTGGCCCCACTCTGTGCATTCACTATGCTGCCCTAAGACAAAAGAACATTGTACAGCCTTCTTTTTTAATTATGATGGGAAGATGCAGAATGTGTAAACTGCTGCCTGTGTGCATGTGTATGTCTTGCTGTGGTGGTGTGAATCACAATGTGTGAATGTGGGAATAGGAGGTGGGGTGATTGTTTTTACTCTATGTGTAAAAGCTATTTTTATCTGTAAATCACACAGTGCCTATATGACTGCATATTTTCTGTGATTTTGTGTGGTCTTATTGTATGGAGACAGCAATATTGTGTGTGTGTGTGTGTGTGTGTGTGTTTGGAAAGGGGTGCAGCTGCGAATGTATTTGTTGCTTGTTGCCTTCATGGAAATTGGCATCCAATAAAGCACCGGCCACAAAGGCTGTTTGTGTTCTAGGGGTGAAGAGGACTGCTGCAAAGAATAGGAGAAGTTGGGAGGGGTTATGGGGAATAGACAAGAGCAGGATTCCCATCAGAGTAATGGTGCCATCTCAGAATTCTTGTCTCTCTCCCTATTGCCCGATTAACACCCCTGGATGAAGCTCCCCCAGATTAGAAACCCGTTAATTAAGACAGATACAGAATCCCCTCTGTTTTCCAACTGGGATTTTTCTCTTGCTTAAATCACAATGTATCACTATGGTGATGAAAATAACAATAGGAGACAGAAGGCATTCTAATAAATGGATACATTATGTGACATATCACTAATATTAGTAATATTGATTCAGGCCTGGTCTTAGAGGTTGCAACAATTGAATATCACTTTATACACTCACAGCGCATAGCCTTTAATGACTGCTGCACTATTAACCTGCCCTGAGCTCTAAATCCACAATCACTTCATTGCTCATTGCTCAACTAATGTTAAATTTCAATACATTAATATACAACTTCAATATTAATATTCATGCATAATGATTCAAAATATTCCTGCAATATTTTCTTTAATATACGGGTGATAATATATGGGTGAAATAAAATACACTACAAAGAACTTCTCTAAGTTCTACAATAATATATTGTTAAATGTGTTTTAACAGTCACAAATGCTTTTGCTCTGCGGGCATTCTCTGATAATATTTACAGCATAATGTTTTGTTAAAGGACCTCACCATATAGCTATTGTAACACTGCTGTGACTGTGTTGTAATAATGAGTAAATAATAGTTTCATTTGAACTTCTTTCAGAAATGTTTAATGCTTTTGTATTTATATTTTGCAATTGATTTTTCAACAGAAATATACGATTACATTTTGCATGATATTTAAAAATACATTGCAATTATTATAAACAGACAAACAGTAAATATTCATTCCACTAAGAACGTAGAAAGGGGTAAGCTACAGTATATTTAAAAGGTCATTTATACGGTGGACAAATAGGCCTTATATTGTGACCTGTATTTATTATAAAATTTAAGACCTTAAAGTTATTTTTAATAAATATAGTAGGCAAAAATCAACAAAATACTACGATAAATATCTGAAAAAATTAATACTGATTAATACCAGTTGTTTATGGATGTAATGCTAGATTATATTATATCCTGCCCCACACCCAGTGTTCCTGAAATAGCTTATGGATCCACTGTGGCTCTGAACAGGATAAAGTAAATGATCGTTAATAAATAAATGATTAGATATTTTAATGTAATATTCTATTTTCCCAGGGATAGTGAGATGAATCAGGCTTTCACAGGGGGCCCCCTTGTGGTTTGTAACTTTTATATATACCTTTGAGAAATGTGTTGGGGAGCCAAGAGTGTGATGTTGCTTAAGGCCTCCAAAACTGTGAGCCTATTACTCAGTGACAATATATTTGTGTTGAAATAATCTGAAATGATTTACCTTTTCCGGACCCCCAATGAATCTAGACTTACTAACTAGTCTTGTAACTATACACATAACGTTTCCTCAATAATTAATAGTTACTAAATAGTGTGTTCAGATGATTAGCTAAGCAGCATGTAAGTGCGGTGAAACTGTTAAAATTGTTTATAATGGTGGCATAACCATCTTATTGATCTTCATTTTACTCCTCCTCACACAAGTCTCATGCTGAAGATTGCATCTCCAGCCTGAAAAAAAAAAGCCAAATAAACAAAAAACAATAAACTCAGCATTTACTCATCTGCAGAGATGTATGTGTGGTGCATATGCCCCAGCACTCTCACATACTCCTTTAACAAGACACACTCTATTAAGACTGCATGAAGAGTCACCCCACTTGACACAGCCTGACCTCTGACCTCAGGGTCATGCTTTCCACAATGCCAGGAGTGCATGAGGATGTGACAGGGTCAAGGGGGGGCTAGGCAATGTCTTTGTCCTCGCCATGTCTAACCTGTTAACACTATAATGCTTTAAGTGGTTTTCCTGTTTAATAATTGCCCAAAGAATACTTAATAATAAAGAGGGTTTGCAGGGTGGAATCGAAACATTTATGACCAGTGAAATAGTTAATAAAAATGAGTATACTGTTCATGAATTCATGAATGCATCATTCATTTAAAATCAGATATAGTTGTTAGTGTTCAGAACTGATTAGAAAAACAAATATGGTCTAGACTTCATTGCCACCAGTGTGACATTACTCTTTCTTCAGTCAGGTATTTTTTAAATTAGGCACTTGAAATTCACTGCTCTCAGGGGAAGCAGGTGTCAACTGGACCCGTCTCACACAAAAGCTCTCTCTGTATTGTGGTCGATTGCATTCAAGGGCTGAGAACAGCACAGGAATATGTCAAGTGAAAAGCTCTTCTCTGCTCTTTTTGACGAGAGTGGCACGGGGACAAAAATCCTGTGTGCATGTTCACAGACATATTACTTTCTTGGTCTAGAATATTTCAAGATTATCATTGCCTGCAGAATATTTCCTGTACAGTATATATCCTGTATTTGATGTGTGTATTTATCATAGACGCACGCACACAGCCCTCCCAGTTGCTGTCTCTCAGCAGGCTGGTGTGGAGCATGTGAAGGTTGCCTGGAGGAAAGACAAGCTGAAAGAGCTGGCAGACCCTGAACACAGTCTGCCTGTAATCCTGTTAAAATGAGCTAAAGCAAAGGCACTCTCTTCATGCAGAGAGACAGCAGCAGACTTTACCCACTCCACACACTCCCACTGACTCATTTACATGGCCATGCTTTACACCCTGCAGAGGGCTGGCCTGCCTACCTGAGGTAGGCACACACGCACACACACACACACACACACACACACACACACACACACACACACACACACACACACACAACAAAACTACTATTTTGGACCACATTCAACTGTTCAAAGTATCCCGTGTATACAACTGCTTCAAAAAAAGCCAATAGCCAATTTAGGTTAAATGCTGTTAAATTTCATAAGAGAATCAAATAGTAGCCCATGTTCTTTTTTTTATTCTTGTATACTAAACCAACCAATTACAGAAAGTGTTTTCCATTGGTCTTTTCATCATTGTAACTGTGATTAGATGATTAAGTACTTGACAGCCTTCAGCCATTGTTAAGACCAGCTGCTCACCTGTCTGCATGTTAAAGCATGGGAAAAACCTACAGCACTGCTTCACGCAGACACGCCACCAGAATAGGACGAAACTACACTTTCAGAAAAGGGGGAGGAAGTGTGTGTTATTCCCACTAACACTGAGTGTACTGAGCTTCAGGCGCTTCCAGAATCACGGTATCAACATAAGACATCTAGCTTTATTTTCGCCTTTTGATGTCAGAAAGTGAAACTGTGCTAATTACGAGGAGGAGACCATCTGGACTCGGTGTTCCCCTTTCACGGTAATTGGAGGCGCCATTAAGTGTTCATGCGAATTAAACCCCCCCCCGCCTTCATCTAGAACTCCACACAATTACTTACATTATCACATGATCTGCAGGATTAAAGACTGCCATAAACACATTTTATAAAATAATCTACATATTACCTACTACCGTATCAGTTTGTCCTTTTTAAGTAGGGCTATTATTAGTAACTACTTTATACAATATACACCATCAAGAACAAATAGGTATGTTTACCTTGTAGCATTAACTCCATGTCATATTTGCACCTGTACCCAGAAGGCGC
>NC_083464.1:19285000-19380000 GCF_030014155.1 Tachysurus vachellii | reverse complement strand
CATGCGTTTCCATTTGCTCCTTAAAAAATAAGCCAAACATGCTCAGTTAACCAAGCTTTTGTGCTCTGTGGGCATCTGTCCTATTTTCAATTCAGACAAACAGTGTTTTTTTTTTTTTTCTTTTCTTTTTTTTTTCTTTCCTTCCTTCTCTAAATTAGCATGATAACACCCTGGAGAGGGAGTAAAAGAGCTAATCACCTCTTTCTCTCGCTATCTTTTTCCTCTGCGTTTCTAGCAGCAGCTTATTGTAACACTGAACGCTTCATTGGTTAAACTAGCACCCTGATCTCCTCCATAAATCTCACATATCGCATGCTGTCAGCAACTGGGGAAATGAAACACAAAAGGCAAATTGTATGTCTCTTTCTCGGCAGTGCGCTTGATATTATGGTTGGTTAACAGGCTTGTTCCTGAGCTATTATTCCATGTTAATCACATCCTGCTGGTCCTCTATGAGAAGATCATGGCCTTGAGTGTGGAAAGGATGCTGCACAGAGAGGTGACAAGGACGATTCTCAGTCAGTGCCACATCCACTGCGGTTTCCTTCACTCAGGCAAGTGAAGAAAGTGAAAACCGGCTGGCTAAAAATGTGTTACCATGTCAAGGTGCCAGCTGGAAAAGGACCACCCGGTTGTTATGTCTTGTTTCTCTTTCTCTCTCTCTCTCTCTTTTTTTTTTTTTTTTTTTAAACGACCAACCTGTCCTGATTCGTCTCTATTACTGTTTTGGACAGTCTGACGCCCACCAGACTGAAGGGGCTGACCCAAATCCCAGTCTTCCTCCCAACACAATCCTGTCAGGTCACAGGGTCAGCAGTTAAGCAGGGGCAACAGCATGGCCTGAATAGTAAAGAGATTGATTTTCGTCAGCGGGACTGGTGGGGGCAGGGATCGGCGATAGCTCAGGTCAGATCATTTGCCCCCTGGAAGAACAGAGGTAGACAGGAATGTGCTAGTGAAAGGAGCAGAAAGCGGGGCATTCACAACATGTCTGCTCGCATTCTACTCTCCACCTGACATCTTCAGCAAGCTCTGTCGGAGACCAAAACAGGACACGGAGCTGTGCTTCTTCTTTTAATAGGCAGCTTCAGGGCAAAGGGGTATTCTTACGCAAATCTTTTCGGTACTCTACGCAAATGTTATGTATTTTAAAGCAGACATTTTATCTCCATAGTCAGCAGGATCTTCTCAGTTTTTGGTTGATTGTTTCTTGCCGAGACGTGCACATTCACCACAGCCATACTGACACAACAGGGTTTCTAGTTAGATTACAGTGCAGTGTAAACTAGTTTGATCAGATGATCAGGATGTGTGTAAAGTTATGTTCATGTCTCCTCTTAGTATAATTTTACAACCGATGAATTCATTCTCACAGACACGACACTGAAAAGATAATGGACATGCCCTTTTGTGCTTAGATGTATTTTAAGTTGCCGGCACTGCTATTCAGCCTGTTTATGTGCTGGTGTCTTATATGTGTATAAAGAGCTGTAGAACTGCAGCTGGCTGTGCATTAGGAGCTCCTCCTAGAGCTCAGAGCTTTATTCCAGATGATGAGCTGCTAAGTCCTCCTGCCTCATGGGTCTGATTTAATCAAACTAGAGCTGCTCTTCAGAATAATAAAAAAAAAAAACAGCTGGTTATGGAACAGATTTCTTCTTCTGATCGGACGTGCCGTGCTGCTGTCAGCGTTCCATGCTCCGGGTCAACTTTATGTGCCTTCGACACTGAGCCGAGGAGAAGTACTGTACGCAGCGAGTTAAGGTTTTCTGCAGGCGTCATGTTGAATTCCTGGCGAAAGATATATTTATTCTCAAAATCTACACTGTGGCTAACAAAAGAGGCCCTACACATGCAGGATGTTATTCCAGGAATCTGTTAAAGCAGAAAGCAGCATTGAGACACGCATTGTTATAGTGCTGAGGTGAAGCCAAGCTGAACAGCTGTGCTCTCTCTCTCTCTCTCGTTCTCTCTTTCTCTCTCTCTCTCTCGTTCTCTCTTTCTCTCTCTCTCTCTCTTGCTCTCACACTCTTTCTTTCTTTCTTTCTTTCTTTCTTTCTTTCTTTCTCTCTCTCTCTCTCTTTTTTCTCTCTCTTTCTCTCTCTCTTTCTTTCTTTCTCTCTCTCTCGCGTTCTCTCTCTCTCTCGCTTTCTCTCTCTCTCTCACTCTCTCTTTCTTTCTCTCTCTCTCTCTCTCTCTCTCTCTCTCTCTCTCTCTTTTTCTCTCTCTCTCTTTGCATTCATTAAACTTTTTATCATGAAACTATTTATTACATGGTTATAGATGCAAACCTAAACTGACTAGAAACAGAGACAGTCTCTGGCAGCCTCACCGTGAAGCCTGGACTGTAAAACCTGCACCTGCTGCAGGTTAAGTGTCGTTAAAGGGTTTTTTACATTTTTTTTTATTTATTTAATTTATTTATTTTAACAAAATGTTCAAAAACATTCTGACCGCATTGTCCTTAGTTTCTCCCAATAAGACTGTAGACACTATCTGCTGTCACCCAGAAGACCACAGACTTCCTGTCAATGTTTCTTTCTCCTCTCGTCTCAGGGAGTTTTTTCTTGCCGCTGTTGCCTCTGGTTTTCTCTTTAGGGCTCTTAATCCGGATTGGATATATGTTGTTAAAAGAACTTTAGAAATAGCGCTGAATTGAAGAGTACAGCTGTACCCCTGTTCAAAGTGCTTTGTGTCCTCTACGTTTTTGACGTTTTAGAGCCTTCTGATGGCTAGGACATTAGGATGTCGTTAAGACTGCTGGTAGCATTCTTCTAAGTGAGCTTGGTGTTTTGAGTTGTAGAGAGTATCATTTTTCCGAGGAGGAAAGACATGAAGAAAAAATGAAGCAACCTCCTGGAACCAGTTCAGTAAAGCATAAAACACAATAACATGCTGGCTGCCTGCCCAAAACATATCACATGAACCCCAAATCAACAGTGATTCGTTCGAGTTCTATCCCTCTGCTTTTCTGCTCTTGGCTATTCTTAGCTCCAGTAATGTAAGACACGTTTATTGAGGGAGGCTTGGAGCAGTGAAAGATAAACTGCAGAGATACAGAATCACATAGTATGGCATAGAAAAATGGTCAAACCTTTCCCTTCACCCGAACTCCGGGGAGCAGGAGATAACCAGCCTCCTCCTGAGCTTTCGTTTCTGTGTTAAAAGCCTGAGAGAAATGCTTCTCAAACACCCACCTAGCTGATCCTGGCTACAGGATGCCTGCTGCAGCTTGGCAACAAAGCACGAAGAGCTGCACTGCAATTGGATTGAGTCCAGATGCTCGCCGATAGTTTCATTTTAGGTTTAAAAGCCAGACTGAGCCAGACACAGCACTCAGGCTGCGGGTTGATATCGAGTCGGCCGTTTTGTAGTCGTCCACAAAATATATGGGTGAGCTCGAGGCCTTGAAGTGAATTGGGTATGTTTTTAGATTTGCTCTTGTAAATGAGCCACCAGGAGCTTTACGGAATCACGCCAGAACGCTGACGGCACTCGGTGCGTTTCGGATGAACGTCCTAGCTCGATGACTAGTCGCACTCACAAATCAGAAATTTGCTAATATAGACTTGTCAGGGTCATTTCTTATTCTGCTTTCTTCTCAGGCAGCTTTAACACTGTTAGTCACATGCCACAAAAAAGCATTTAACATTTTCTGCTGGTCTATAATTCATAGATTCTTAATTCCTCGAATTAAGAAACCTCTCTCCAAGAGCATAACCAATTTAGCCTGCCCTGAGGGGAGCTTTGTAAGTCGAACCTTATCTTACAATATTAAACATGACTGTAATTAGATCAGAGTTTCTTCGTGTATTGTCTCTATTATTCTCCAGAGAGACAAAACGCGTCTGCCGTCTTTGTGTGTGTGCGTGCGTGCTTGTGTGCGCGTGTGTGTGTGTGTGCGTGTGTGTGAATGATGTAAGCACGTTTAATGCACTTTGTTCTTTGTCAGGAGACAGACACGCTGATGAAGGGCAGGACCGAAGTTGCAGAGACTGTTAAAGGAGATACATACAGACACAGACACAAGCTCAGACACAAAAGAAGAGCGAGGTAGCGCTGTAGAGCATCCCAGTGCTGCAGGTCTGCACAAGTAAAAGAAAACTGGCTGAGAGGAGTGTTAACTTGCAGCAGATTGAAGGAACAGATTGCACTCTACACAGATTTGGATAGCCTCAGAATTGGATTTGTAGAGATTTGGTTAAAATTCTGTCCATAATGAATGTTAAGTGAACAGTGCTTCATTTTATCGTGCGCAAAAGACAGCACTTTCTCTATGAATTCCTTTTTCTTTGGACCATTTGGCAACGAGCGCTAGTGCTGTATGAATGACGGTGCTGAAAAAGTCAAAAACGAATTCTTTTGAAGGCATCTGATTTTCACTTCACAACAAATCACAAAAAAATGGCGCATTGTAAATTATGCCTGCTGTTACATGCCACGTGTATATACATGTGTGTGTGTTTGCGTGTGTGTGTGTGTCTTCTCTCAGACTGAGGAATATCACGACTTCCTGGAGAGATCCAGTGTTTTATCCAGCGTATTTCTCCTCCTCTGTGTCATGATCACTGGATGAACTCTGAGGTAGGAACCAATGGGGAAACAACTTGCTGAAATGTCAGACTGGAAATCACCCACTTTATTTCCTCCTGACGTCTCGAATCTTTTGTTGATATTGCCTCTTTGGAACACAATTGCATTCTCTAAAGAAAATGCGGTTTGATTTGGCAGAAAATTGAAGTCGTGGCCAGCCACATTATCTTGGGCTAGTTGGTCACCTCAGGGTGTTGTGTGGCGGGAAAAGGGTTTTTTTTTTTTTTTTTTTCATTCTTTTTTTTTTTTCTTTTTTTTCCCAGCCTTGACAAGTTGAACAGTGCAAATCAAATACAAAATCCTGCAAATAAAAAAAAAAAAAAAAAAAGTTGTTTGAGGACAAATGAATTCCCAGGTTGTTTGAGGAAGGTGTGTAGGAGGTTGGGGGCAGCGAGGAGTTAATGGTGTGTGATACAGGCATATTTTACCACATAATCATCTATTTTTTAGGCGATGACATCATTAATATCAGATTTTGTGGAAACACAATATTTGGATTAACACATACTGCGAAACTGAGAAATGGCAACAAAACGCCTACTTTAGTTTTCCAATCACGGTTTAATAAGAGTTAACTCTAAAGTGACTGTGTGTAGATTGTGTATGATAAGCACAGAGTAGGTTGCGTGTGAAACCTACGGACATTAGACACAGATATTATCATATGAAAAAAAAAAAATGAAAGCGTTCTAAGCGATTCACACTTATCAGGATCTGTGCTGACATGCTTGATGACATGGCATGAAGTTGTTTGTGTGGGATTTCTGAGCACTTAAGGGGTTTCCAGTGAACTGGTGAGGAGAAATGATGAAAATAGGGAGGTCTTGTGAAAGCACCATGGAAACATTATGGGCACTGAGCCAGTGTGTGCACTTGGAATCCTACAGTCTAGAGGTTGTTCAGATCAACGCAAATTTATTTCTATAGCACTTTTAACATTGGACATTGGACCTTGTCACATGTGAGCTGGCCAGTGAGCAAGCCAGAGGTGACAGTGGTGAGGAAAATCTCCCTGAGGTGACAAATCATGAGAGGAACCAGACCAAAAAAGTGAAGCTATTCTCATCTGAATAACACCACCAGTGTGATTATGAAGAATTTCCCTTCTAGAACTGTGTATTATACGGTACAAAAGGGGTCATTATGTAACCGGGATATTATATATAGCTTCAGGATGAAGTCTGTTTTGTTGCAGTTTATTAATGGAGACTTGAGTGGAAAAATTTTCATTTTCAATTGCAGTCCAAGTGGCAATCGGAGGCCTAAGCTGTCTTTATGATTTCTTAATGGTATCATCCACAGAGATGCAGTAATAAGTAGTAGCTCAGTGGTCAAGTTGAACTAGAGATCATAAAGTTCTGAGTTCAAATACCAGGACCACCAAGCCTCCACTGCTGGACCCTTGTATAAGGCCCTTAACCCACAACTACTCCGCTGTATAAATCAGATTAATGTAAGTATCTCCGGATAAGTAACGGCATCTGCCAAATGCCCTAAATGTAAATCTATCTTATATAAGCTATGCGTATGGGGCCAGTCTCAGCAGTGAGGTAGTGATCCAGTTTCTCCACTAATGTTTACATTTTACACGTTTTCATGAGATAAGTTTCTTCCAGGATGTGTGCTGTAGGATGAACGTCTTGATATAAAAATAACATCTTCAAAACCTTCTCAAAATATCTTTACTTTAATAACAAAATTAAAATGAGTTCATTTTAAATAAAATGCCCAGAGAATTATAAAATGAAAGCTCACAAAACGTTCAATATAATGTGATTCATATTGAATCAATTCAATTTGAAAAATGAAAATATCAAATAAACCAACTAACCGAAGAAAGTCTTATTTTTCCTGCTGTTACACTCTAACAGTGAAATATTTATACTGTCCGTTCGGCATTGGCCATACCGTCCATGGCTCTGTACTGAGGTGTTCGTGCTCCTAACATCCTAAGTTAGTCATAAATGATTGAATCAACAGCCACACCTTCACGCCTACACGTGTTGTCTTTGGGCTTTTCTGTAAATGCGGAGTGTGCAGATTACAGCACGCATGTTAAAGTTCACAACAACCTCTATTCTGTCGCTGTGAAGGAAATAAGAAAAGCACTTCCACTCAGCAATGATTGAATAAATTCAATTACCTACAGCTGTGTTTTGATATAAAGTGCAAGTGGCTTTAAGGCATAGTGGTCTTATTAGGAAACTTTAGAAATCCCCACAGTAGTAGACTATAGAGTTGATCGAAACAAATTATATCTGTAATCTATTTTTAACCTGTTTTGAAGGCCTATATTATTAAACGTCAATGGCGCTTTACCTTGATGCCCATTTAACAAAAGCATTACATTTATACAATGCAATAATGAAATGAATACACATTTTGAGGTAACTTCAAATTTCTGTTATTCTTATATTTATAGTTTTAATATCGATATAAATTATTTTTACCCAGATGAGGATGGTTCCACTCAAGGTTTCTTCCTCATCTCGTCTCAGGGAGTTTTTTCCTTGCGAGCGTTGCTTCACACTTGCTCATTAGGGATCAATATGAATTTAATTTTAAATTTTGTCATTTTTATTCAGACTTTTAATATTCCTATCAAGCTGCTTTAAGACAAGGTTCATTGTTGAAAGTGCTATACAAATGAAGATGAACTGAATTATTATATCATCAATTTTATTATGCTGGTGAGGGTGGTTTGGCTCGTCTTGTCGTCTTAGAGCAAAAACTCACTGAAGTTAATATGACTGCTCGTTTTTTTCCTGTGATGAAACATCTCCTGACCAGAGTGAACTCTTCCACATTGACCATGTCCCCATCCGCAGGGTACAAGGGCTTACTGAAGGGGTTGATGACTATGAAAATTCTGTAAATTATATGCTAGGGCTTTTACATTCACCAGATTTCAAGCTAAATTTGATCTGTTTTGCTCTAGAGGGTTGGTTGTGGCCCAACACTTACTCATGTCATTTCGACAGTGTAGCTTTCGACAGACCGCCGAGCTTTTAGAATGCACCAAATATTTGGTGAATATTTTCAAGAAAAAATAAAAAGCCTTCTTGGTGGTTCACCGTATGAGTGGAACTACCATACAGTCAGACAACCGTATTTGCCTTTTAACAGCTGCTGTAGAAAATTGCCCATTTCTACCCATTTCTAAAACAGATTTATGAAGCATGCTTTATGCTGCGAGGGAGAAAAAAGACAAGATAAAAGATAGAAGAAATCTCTTTGCGTGTTTGTCTAAAATACTTGCAACAGCCCACCTGCTGCAGATCCCCAAGGATTCAGCATAGAAGAGTGGACCTTTAATCCCTGGGGACCACAAACACACATTGATACGTGCATACACACACCACCAATGCTACCACCTAACAAGATGATTGGCCAGAGTGCTGATGCAGGTGGCAGGGTCTCTCCAGTGCTTGCTGGGAGCAGATGGCTAGCCAGATGCATGCTTGGATTTGACCTTGGTGCCCACAGACGATTGAACAGCATAGTCATCCTCTCTTGACACTCTCTCTTCCTGTGCTGTTTTTACTCCTCTGCACCAGTGCTTTGATTTGCTTTGGCAGCTTATGGTGATATTTTTTTTTTTCCATTCAAGCCATATGGAAGTCTTCTAAAGGCTCTCAATCTAGGTCCCTCTAAACGTGGGTGCGTTTAGATACGTCACTGGCACTACCAGTTGTCAAAGAAAGACAGTGTAATACAGCGTATGAGATACCGGTACAAAGAAAACAGAGGCATTTATAATTGGGTGAACAGATTCTTGACTTTGATGGACAGAAGCCTTATTAAGTCTGCTGATCTCGAATGTGTGGGTTTAGCCAGCTTCCCTCTGTTCACGCCTGTCAAAACTGCCATCCGTCCCAGTGCCACTATGTGCCAAGCACTAAAACGTTTATTCCAACTCCTCACATGTCATGCAGGCTTGGATAAAGAGATGATATCTTTTAGCCAGGCCACTGAGGTCAATATGAAGAATGTTTGTGTTATTGCAATATTAAACAAATATATATTTTGGATTGGATAAATTGTTGTTTAGTTCTATTGAAATGAGTCCAACGCACCTGGGTTTGACTGTAACCCATGTAGAATTGGCAGTGTTGACTTTTCAGCATACTGAAAGATTTATTGTGTGATCCTCCAGACTTAGCTTGCTTCCACATCATTTTAGGTAAGCTAACATTTACAAAAAATCTTCTTCTTTAAGTGTTTACCCAGGACACAATGTTCCTTATCGAAAACGAATCTACACCATTCTGTTTTCGTACAACCAAATTGCGCGATCATGAGCTGCTCTCACCTAATTAATACAAGGGTTTTTTTTTGGTCTCTGCAGGGTTTCTGCACTGCCAAAAACATCTGTAATTGGACTCATTGATTTTCTGGAGATGTTAGAGTTGTTCTCTCTTAATCACTTTGAATCAGAAAGCAGGCTGTGGAGCTAGCAAATGGAGCTCCACGTCCAACTTTAGTTCTAGCATACACTCAATCACACTAATGACTAAAGCTACCTTGAATTATTATCAACACAGACCTGACATTGATATGCTAGTAGGCGTTTTGTGGTAAGATTATATGAGGTGGATCAGTGTTTCTAGGATTTCCTCACCTTACGTTTTTGGGTCATCACCTCATGAGAGTTCTTTTCAAATTGTTTGTCTTGTGAGGGTGTGTTTGAAGAAAAGCTTCTGTTGGGACTTTTGGCTGTGCATCGTATTATTTGTTTTCTGAACTTAAATGAAGCTGTGAGTGTATAGTCCTCAGCCCACTATACTGTGAACACACATTACTTTTCCTCAGCATATGTTAAGCAGATCACCAGAGCAAGCTAATGATGCTAGTTACATACATTCACCAGATGATTAGCAAAGCAAGCTTTATGTTTCTTTATACTTCATAAAGAGCTTGTATATGAAAGGATGAAATTAATTCATGGTTTTCTTCCATTTTTGTGTATCCACATCGTATCTAGTTGGCAAAGAATGAAGAAAATCATGATATAAATGTTGGTTGTCAGTGAAATTGCAGCTTTAGCCCATAACCAGTCAGTGTCTGGATTGTTTGCTAGATATCTTTGGGCTGTTTGTAAAGCTAGCAGTGATATTAAGGTGCTTGAAAACCCTTTCAGCACCGTCATTACTGACAGTTGTATCTCAAACACACATACTGTACATCTTGCCACCTCCGTGTCAGTGTTGCTTATATGCCACTTCGTCAGTGATAATCCTGCGGTGGGAGAAAATGAGACGACAAATGGTTCAGGGGCCATCAGTCATTTTTTTCCATACAAACTGCACTGTATATGTATATGTTTATGTTTAAATTGCTGACATGTACACTTTAAATCAGTATAGTCAACACTCGAACTGCCTGAGAAACTCCTGCAAGTTTGCCACTGACCATCTTTATTCCTCAGCTCAGCTTCTTCAATTAAGATCCTTTGTCCAAACACAATTTCCCTCTCTTCCAGAAAAGACTATTTACTAGAACGTTATATGACACCATTTCAGTTGTCATTCATGTGCTATAAATGATTGTTTCCCTCCTTAACTTCTGTTATCAGAAGGGTTGCTGTGGTAAACCTATTCAATTCAATTCAAGTTTATTTGTATAGCACTTTTTACAATGGACATTGTCTCAAAGCAGCTTTACAGAACATAAACATAGAACAGAAGGTAAACATAAGGAGAAGTATAAAGAAATAATATAATAAAAATTCAAGCTATAGACCTATTTTTCATAGTTTTCACCTTTTTGTGAGTTCTATTCCGGTATGGATGGAGGCTCAGTAGAAAAGAGACTAAAGACCCTATTGTTCTTTAGTAGTGGGCGAATTAGAATCATGGCTGAGTGACTGTTAAATAATCTTTTTGTTACGGCTTAACGTAAGCGTTTGTGTGCATACACACTTCAATTTCTCACTTTGGCCTGTGCTAATATGTCACTTTGGCCAATACTGCTTTGGAACTGTATGTGCATTGAGGTGAATGAGAGCAGTTTGATAAACTCTTATGTTCCTTCCCAGAAACCTCAGAGTTAATCCTTCCTTTTGTAATTAAAAACCAAAAGCAGAAACTAAAATCAGAAGTGAAGAACACACACATCTGTTCTTGACAAATTGTTTTCTGACAAACACTGTAGCCTGTTCCTTCTGTGTGTTCTTTATTGCCCTTAGTTCTTCGTTAAGCCACCGTCCCTGAGTTAATAGGGAATTCTCAGACCCCCGTGTGCAAACCAGGGCCTCCACTCACTCCACTGACTCCTCCGGGTCTCTGTAATCCTGTGCGTCTCCACCGGAGCCCCACGAGGATGAGGCTATCTCAAAAGCTCTCCATCACTGCACTTCAAAGTGATGGCTTAAACCAGGAGGAGATGGAGGTGCAGCTCAGCACAAATCTTTACCTGAAACTTCCCATTGTCGTGTAGTAAGACCCGAGGTCTCAGAGCTAGGAAGGCGGGAAAGTGGAGGTTTGATATCTAGGGCAGGATTAAACCTCCATTTTGCATTTGAAGTGAATCTACTATCCTAAAGAAAAATGAGAAAAGTATTTCTAATTTAAAAAGCAGAAGTAGCTTTTTTATATAGAGTGTATTTGGGTACGGTTAATGTTTCTTTCTGGTGAAGAAATTAAGATGTGATAATTTAGCTTTAATTGAGAATGTTTTTTTTTTTCTTAACCACAACAAGCCTGGTCGTGTAGCTCTCATTAGCAGTGTAGCCAATATTATGTACAGAATTAATGAGACAAATATCGGTTGTTGTGACCCAGTAGTAAAGAGCAGATTTTCTCATTTTTACATGTGCTGTGTGCGTCAGTAAATCTGGTCTTTCGTATCTGTGTCAAAAACACCAGTTCTCTCTGAAACTGTATAGTGGCGTGACTAAAAATCCTGCTCTGCATTGCTTTGGGTCTAATGCCATATGTTTCCAACCACCCATTCATCCTGTGGGTCCAAAACAGGCCAGAACGGCCTTTTTCAATAACATCCTGGCAGAAGGAGATGATTGTGGGTTAATAATGGATCCTACTATTTATGTGCATACCCATGAGGATGACAAACATTTGTTTCCTTGTGATTGATTTGTTATAAATGGGAGAGGGGAAAAGAATCCTTTTTTGTTCTTCCCCAAACAGCTTTCTCTGAATTTGGTCTCTCTCTCTCTCTCTCTCTCTCTCTCTCTGTCTCTATCTCGATCTCGCTCTCTCTTTCTCCCTCCCCTCTCTCTCCCACCATGTGCTTTTCCTGACCTCTCTATAAATTGAAGCTCATTGCATTACAGTTTATTGGCCTATATTCCTGCTTGTATTCAGGCAGAGAGAGAAGACCTCAGATAAAATGACTGTAGATCTCTGGCTTTATCTGTTTTAACTTCACTCCCTGCCAAGTCTGTCTGTACTAAAGAGGGTGAAGGGGAATTGAAAAACCCCATCACCAATTAGATGCTCAAAAAGCAATTATCTTAAGTAGAGGACGAAGTTAAAGAACCTTGGCTGGCTCGCCAGATTTTTTTCCACAACTTGGGTTAACTTACTTTTGTTCATATTCCCTACCATAAAATAATGACCTGCTTAACGCAGTAATGTGTGTTATTTTTTTTTTTCCTTTTTTGATTTCTTGCTGAGGCTGCCAGAGACTGAGGTCTGTACATAAACCGTTTTGTGTTCTTTGAATGTGCCAGTGCCTGGAGTCTTTATTTCATCCTGGTCAACAAAGATGTGCTAGCTTTGTCTTTGTGCTTCTCTTTCGTTCTGTGACTCAATCATCTAATTTAACTAAACAATTTGTAACAGCATTCAAGAGGTCTGACTTGCTCAAAGAACTGATTGGAATAAAGGGATGATGGGTGTGAAGGACCCATTACTCCAGACGAGAAGGAAGTCTGCCTCTTATGGGTTTAATGCTACAGCAGTGCCCACACAACCTGCCAATTAATGTAAGTGGCCCCTCAGGGCAATGGATTAGTCCTCTACCCTCTCTGTGAGAAAAGTGTGCACTCGTCAAGAAAGCGCAGAGCTATTAAACCGCGTGGTTCTGATTGCCACTGCTTGATGCCACATTGTCTATACCTAATCTGCAGACCAACAGGACTTTGGTGAAGTTCTTCAATGAAGAAAAAAAAAGAGAAAAGATTGATATTTTCACATCTAGCACAATTTGTTTGCTTGTTCAGACCACACGTTCCACACAACACAACATCGAATTTCATTTGCTGTTGCGTTTTGCTTCATCACTCCAAACCAGAGTCATTTGTTTATTTGTGATTTAATCAGACTAGAATAATGCATGTTTCTGAATGCTAACTGATTGGTGGCTGCTTGCTCGTGGAGCACTGATGTTTCAATGTGAACCTGCTCAGTGTGTAAAAAAGCCCCCTAAATTTCTGTGGGCCCCTAAACCATCCCTCAGAATGCGTTTGCTAAGCATTGTGTTCACTCCATATTGAACAGTTCACAAAGTGGGCCTTCGCTAGATTAAGGCTTCTCTAAGCAGACCTCATGGAGCTGTTATGGCAATGCAGAAAAACCAGCCTGATCAGCTGCATTGACAGAACTGCATTATTAACTGCACACTCACGTTATGCTGCGATCAT
This sequence comes from Tachysurus vachellii, assembly GCF_030014155.1. NCBI lineage: Eukaryota > Metazoa > Chordata > Actinopteri > Siluriformes > Bagridae > Tachysurus > Tachysurus vachellii. The sequence goes on along the minus strand of NC_083464.1, from coordinate 19,366,802 downwards.
ATGACGCAAACATGTTTGCATTGCTCAAGTCATCGATGTGTACATGACTGCAATGTTGCATGTGACACGGTGTCATTTACATCAAGCTATTAGTTTGTTTTTATTTTTAACCCATTCATGTTTTTTTTTTTTTTTTTAGAATTTAGTCACCCATTAGAAATGAAAGTCTTATGACTATTTGAATATATTTATTTACAGGGTTTCTGTGCAGTGCCATACTTTGTAATAGTTGCTGACCTGCTCACCTGATTTAGAGATTTTAGCCTGGATGTTTTCTGTCATGCTGTGCCTGGGCCTTACTAACAGCTCTCATGTGCTGTTCTGATTCCGATGATTTACATGCAGAGGTCTTGCGGCGCTGCTTAAACAGTGGCTCTGTATTAATTGTTTCTTGTTGCAATCAACAGCAATGTTTTTTCCCCTCATCGGAATAGCAGCTCGTGCTAAGATGTTTGCAGAAATTTAGCTGCTTCAGGGCTTTGGCACAAGGTGTGTGTGTGAATGTTTCACCAAGGACACACAGAGCACCGGAAATGTCATGACCCACACTTCCTCTCGTACTGGTACTCTTGAGCAGATTGATTCTGGTTGATTGCTGAACAATATCTCCCCCATTGTAGCTGTTCTCAAACGAACCCACTCTATGCAATCAGAGGTTGAACAATGTTCACTCTTATGACCTGCACCCACCTGGTGATGAATGACCTTACGATGGAGTCTGACATGGCCTGATACTGCCACTAAATCTCCAACTGCAGAGACCCCAGCTTGATAGCATTGAGAAATTGGGGTGTTTGTTGGGGAATGAGGGCTGGTGGATAAATCACTTGCCCAGGTGTCTGGGACAAGCAGATTTCATGTTAGAAGTTACTTTATTTGTTGCAGAGTAGACATGTGGGTTCAAGAGTCTTTCTATTGACATCTTAAAAAAACAGATTTTAGTTTGGAGCTATGTTTAATCTCCACTAGAACTGGTTTTACTAGACCGAGGAATCAGTGTGTGTATAGATAGATAGTCTGGATTGGAAACAGTGATGAAAATGAGCAAAATGAAAAAGTCCGGCAATGTTGTCACATTGTCACTACTAGCACCGCATGCAGTTTAGTGTTGAACAGATAAAGAGCCAGACGAACGATATATTTATGCGCGATACAAGGACAGGTAATATTGCAAAATGTCATGATATCTGAAAACATTTCTACAATAAAAATCTTGATTAAAAAAAAAAATAGAACCTTTTAAAAATATGCTTGCTATTTTTAATGTCTAAATAAAATAAATGAACACTGCAAAGTCCTTGAATCCCCTTTCACAGAGTAATAGGGAAATAGTGAAAGAAAAAATAAACCGAAAAAAGAATGTTTACAAAATAATACAAAAATTGAGAAACAGAAAAAGGATGAAACTTAAAAAAAATTGTCGGAAAGAAATGTGCGAGACATCAGAAGTATGTTTCCGCAAAATAAAAAACAGCTCTTAAAAGCTATTTATCTTTTTTTTTTTTTACATTTATAAAAAATTCAAAACAGTACACCATTTTAAGATGTCTGATGATAAGGTGCAGAGAATTTATTTTTATTGAGCCCTAAAATTCATCATGAAATTGATATCGTATCTTCCATTCCTGTGCACAACACTGCATCTCATACTGTAGCTGAAATGCTGGTGAAGGACTTTGTCACAAACAGATTTCTACATGATGAGAATATTGGAGCAGTGCAGTGATTCTAAAAACACACCTGCGTGTGGAAGTGCTGTAGGAAAGAGCAGCGAAGTGAACTTGAACACATGAAAAAGAACTTGAACTTAAATAAAATAAAATGAAATCAGGAAAACTAATACTCTACATAATGTCTCTGCTGCTGGATGAGGACTGCCCTTGTCCTTACACTCGGACACCTCGTCCTCTACTGCGTTTCTTTTGGTCTCAAATACCATTTTGCCTCTGATCGGATTTGGATTTGAATGCGGGGAGCCTCTGCAATGAATTCACCCACATAATGTTTTATTTTTGTCTCTCTCTCTTTCTCTCTCTCTCTCTCTCTCCCCTCATCCCATTCATACTCCCAAACATGCTCTCGCAGATATTACAATCAGAACCGATACTTGATGCCTCCAAGAAATCTGCTGCCCATTTTACCTCCTGCAGTGTCATACCTGCTCTTCATACCATCATAATTACGCCAGGACAACTGGGAAATGGTTTGACTCCATATTCAAATGGGGCTCTGATGAGACTTCCCAGTGTTCCCACTACTCCGAGCCCCATCTATATATCTACCCATCTATCCATCTCTCTCTCTCTCTCTCTCTCTCTCTATCTCTGTGTGTGTGTGTGTGTGTGTGTATGTATATATATATATATATATATATACACATAATTATCTATCGTAACTGTTCACTATTAGAACAACTCACAACTCAGGACCACCATCTGTGTTACCATGGCAATCGAAGGTTCTATTCTTCCAGAGTGGAGCGCTCCATTTCTTTCACTCTCTAATTGGCCTGTGATATTGCAGGATGGAGCATTCAGATGAAGCATTTGGCACCTTTACCATTGATGCTAGACAACTTGTTTTCGAGGGGACTTTGAGAGGTGAGGTACAAAGAAGAGTTGGAACGCACCCCGCCGTTCTCCGAAAGCTGCACTGCTATTAATCCCCAAAACCAGTGTTAAAGTCCTCTCTCACAGCACTATCAGAGTCTCAGTCTATGTTTAATCCTTATCGGAATTGGTGCATTGTAGGATATAGAGTACGGTGGAATTTGGCACTCTTTGATAGAAACATGTCATTGTGTGTTAAATGGTGAAGAATGTTTAGTAGCATGGGTTATGTTGCGTCGTTCCGTACCACACAGATTCATGTGTCATGGCTCGTGAGGGCTGCAATTCTCATAAATGGGGTTAATGGGTAAAGCTCTGGGTTACTGATCAGAAGGTCAGACGTTCAAGCCCCAGCACCACCAAGCTGCCACTGTTGGATCCTTGACAAGGCGTTTAACCCTCTCAGCTCCAGGAGTGCTGTAACATGGCTGACCTTGCATCCTGACCTCAGCTACTTTACAAGCCAGTATATGCAAAGATGATGACTGTACTGAAAAACATGTGAACATTACAAATAAAGGTTTCTCCTTCTAGTAATGACACCAAACGTATACTTACCTACTACTTAGTATGCAGTATGCAGACCCTGTTATTTGTGCTTGGTATAGCAGAAGATTACAGCTGACGGTCATGGTTACTAAGTTCCAGGTGAAAGCTCAACCTCCTACTTGCTCTGTTGTCAACAACACAACACATTGGTGGTTTTATTTAAAAGCTATTTTTTCCTAGCTACTTACAAGCAGAGAACAAATCTTAGCTGATAATTTACAACACAGTGTCTGTTCCCCATATATTTTATTATCCGATCTGTGTATTTTGTGCTCCAGCGAGCCGAAGGAATTGGATATGAGCCACATAGTATGCAAGCTAAGATGCAGTAATAAATACACTCATAGAGACAAGTAGGTGTGTTTAAATCAAGTACAAAGGTACTCACTAAAGCTGAATTCCAACTCAGATCAGTCCTGAATTCTTGTTTGTTTTTGTTTTTTTTTGTTCATTCTCCCTATACCTGCAGAAATTGGCCTCTTATCCGTACCTGACGTTCCTGGCATTAGTGTGACCCACAGGAACAGGGGCACCATATTATAAAGTGTTTATATATTTTTTCTTTACTCTAAACTTCCCCCTTTGCATCAGAATTTTTTTTTTTTTTTACTTTTCATTTTCAACTACAAAAAAAAACCTTTAGCTTTAAGTGCCATTAAAGCTAGTTGCATTTGTCCATCATGCCTTTGTATTGTAGCGTACATTATGACTTTATCAGTTAAAAGTAGTAAAATGAAAGTGGGAATGCCTGCTATGCAATCCATTTAACTGCATAATGGACTACAGGGTTCTAAAGCAAATTGCATTCAAGAGGAAAATGGCATGCCATGCTGCAAAGATTTCACGCTGCTAGCCCCGGACCTTTTTTATTAGCGGTTGCGTTCCCTCACACCGATGTATTTCGATACAAAGATTAAGGGACGTGCCACTATCCTGCTCTCACACAGCCTCAGGGTCCTGATGAAGGCCACGTGCTGGCCTTTGTCCCGAAGCACCGTATGGACTTCCTCCTCAGTCTTAGGGCCGATGCAACAACGAGAAACGTGGAAGATGAACAAAGGGATCGATAGGGTCCGTTTAGCAGCTGAGGAGCACGGCTCACACCTTCATGAGAGACAGAAAGAAAGAGGAACCTGGTGCTAGCAGAGAGGAGGAGAAGGAGGTGAATGTTTGCGACTGCAGCACACTTAGAAAAATACAGCCAGCTCGAGCCAGTGTGGAGGTGATGAACTGTCACAGAGACGTATCAGAGAGAGACGGGTTTAAATGGCTGTACACGGCGAGCTGCAAATTCTCTCCTGTGTGGGTTTGTTTGTTATTTATTTATTTATTTATTTATTTTATTGTATCTCAAATGTCTAGTTTGCATGATGCAAAAGGGGGCTGAATTAAACATGGAGGCAAGGCGTAAAATCTGAACTTTGCGGCGTAGCATTTTGGTGGTTGTTTAACAGTGGGTTTTATAATGTGCTAAAGACAGCGTGGTAGCAGAGCTGGGACCCACACTTTTTTTTATGACTTCCTCAGATGGTGGTTTGAGCTGCTGGTGTTTTCTATTTCTCCACTACCTACTCTCGTGTACTTGCACATGCAGGCATAACTTCCCAAGAAATGCCAGGCAAGGCCAGGCTTGTGTTGTATTTCTCCAGAGAACAATGGGGAAAAAACGATCAAGGAACTTTCTTTATTTTGTATCAGAGCCAATAAATGAGCCAAGTTTAATAAATCAGACTCATTTTGCACTTTCTCTCTCTCTCTCACACACACACACACACACATATATATACACACACACACACAGATTATTCCACCCTGTTCCAGTCTTCTCTTTCAAATGGTAATACTGACTGCTAGAGCATGCTGGAGTGTTCAGACCTGACACCAATACATTGCTTGAAACCTCTTTTCAGCTTGAAGATGTTGGGAATATTCTATTTCTAAAGATTTCTAAATAGCGAGAACACTGCCTCTATCCCACACCTACATTCCTCGCAGTTTAATCTTATGTAAGTTTCTAATCCAAGCAGGCGTATTAGAGGTTCGAACTTGTCAAAGTATTTAAACAGATTGTGTTTCCATAGCCAAGGTATCTTGTAGATCTTTAAAATCACACAAACAGTAATCCCTCCGGTATTAAGAGGACTGGAGATAGCATGCGACCGTGTGCTTTCCTTTTGTCCCCAGAGCCCCTGAAAACACATAAATAATGGGACACTCTCAACGCAGTTCTTTCAGCCTGTTTCAGCCCTCTCCTTTCCCAGCTTTCTTTGCCGAGCAGCTCTGACATGAAAAAGACATTACTGCAACTGGATTTTCCTGTGTGCTGAGAGTTTTTTGCCTCAACTCCTCCAAGGGTCACCTTCGAGACCTTGCAGGGTTTACGAGAAGCAGGTGGTGAATATTCGATGTACAGGGTTAAATTGTGTTGCCAACCCTTGAACATTTCGTGTCTTCGTGGAGAGGGTCTACGGGGATCATTCTAAACTCACCAAATGCTAGAGGCATGATTTGTGCTGCATATGTTCAGAAAGTGTCCCTCCCTCTCTCTCTCTCTCTCTCTCTCTCTCTCTCTCTCTCTCTCTCTCTCTCTCTCTCACACACACACACTCCCTCTGATTTGCCGGCCGCCGGCAGGTTCAAGGTCTGATGGATTTCAGTGCAGTAAAAGGACTCCCCAATGACTACACAGCTCTGATCAAAACCCAGCGTCTGCCTTACTACGTCTATCCAGCTCCCCTCTCTATATTCAGCACTCATTATAGAGGCATAAATAAGTAATTCAGGATCAATGAGGAGGGGCTCGGAGCAGTGGGAGCACTGGGAAGTCTCATCGGAGCCCCATTTGAATATGGAGCTCTGTGATGCTTCTCCTTTTTTTCTATCTCTCTTTCTCTTTGTGTCTGACTGCTCTCAGTTCTCCCAAATGAATCTCTCATGATGTAAATTGCTCATAATTTATGGATGGGTCATGATGGAATTGACAGGAAGCTTTTTTTAAATTCCTTTTCCGCGTTATGATGGCTGCCTCTGGAGATATGAATATGGTCCTGAATAAATGTGTCTTAGAGTGTGTGTGCGTGCGTGTGTGTGTACGAGCATGGCAAGCCTGGCATTGTTCTTATCTTGGCCATCAGCACTTCCCCAGGGCTGCCACCACTTCCTTCCCCTTCTTCACCTTGGCATCTGTCTCCTGCAGGCCTCAGAAGTCTCTAATTGACTTTTCAGCTGTGCGAGGCATAATTGAGTTTTAATCACCGTTTTACATTCTGTTTTGATATTCAAATCAGCCGTGTCATCTGAGAGACGAGCCAGCCGCTCGCTCGCTTTCTCCAACGGCTGCTGCACCCATGCGCCACGTCTGATTAGGCCTTTCACGTGAAGGCCTGATCCCTAGTCAGCTGGAGACACATACAGTATTCACCACCAAGGTCTTGGAGACAAAGCGCCACTAATGGCGTCCCACACTTCTTCACAGTAAACACTAATTACCTCCCGTCAACTCCAAGATCTGCTCAATCCGGTGTCGGGCTGTGGTAGGGTGGTAGGTGTTTTATTTTTGCACATTTCGTGAAAAGCTGGAAGCCGAAAAGGCCGACATGTTGAAGAGAGTGTAAATAGTCCAGGCTGCTGAACTGGATGTGCAGATACCTTTCCACACTGAATAGTCTGAGCTGCTCTCTTAAGAGGACATACAGCTGGGAGAAAATTCTGCCATTCTTTCCTCCACTTCACAAGTTCCCGAGGTCAGCTCTGCTTTCTGATCAGGGAAACCGATCTCCGGCTCCTTCTCAATCGAGGTGATTAAGACACTTTACAGCAGGCACAATCGACCAGACCGAAGCACACTGCTCATTACTGGACTTCTGTTCGACACACAAAAACCAATTAAGTCCCAGTCAAAGACTCAAGTCGTGATTACTAAAGCATATGGTGCGTGAGCAGAGGTGGTGCTGGTGCAGAAGATAATGTGATTTGTATTAGCCATGTTGTGCCACGTGTAATTAGTATTAACTGTGGTACCTTCCATCAGTCACTGCAGCCGCAACTGTTCGAATATCTGAAAGGAGTTAAAAAGCACACACCAGCATGACGATACCTGTTCATCTCCCAACGTCAAAGGCAAACGCACACTACTCTGGGATTACACCAGGAAGCTAGTCTAACATTTCCTGAATATATTCCTCCGGCTATGATCTCAGAAGCACATTGTAATTCAGGAGTGGTGTTTGCTGAATGTGCAGCACAGAAATCTGGGGGGACGGTTCGAGGTTTCTGTGGAGACTGGCAAAGACAAGTAGGTGCGTGCAGAGATCTCTGATTGAATTGTCAGACCAGGAACGACAACAGATCCGTTCAGTCTGGGTAGGTCTTACACACACACACACACACACACACAGGCTTTTCACATACACATATGTATATATTCTCACAGGCCACTAGGGACACTTACTTGCACCTGCTTACTGATGCTTCAATCCGATCGTGTGGCAGCAGCTCAATGTGGAAATCATGTAGATGCAGGTCATGAGCTTCAGTTAAGGTTCACATCAAACATCGGAACGTGAGGGAAAAGTGTGATCTTGGCGTGTTTGCCTGGTGCACGGTTGCTAGTGCAAGATGTGCTGGTTTGACTGTTTCAGAAACTGCTGAACTCCTGGGATTTTCGGACATTGCTTTAAGTGTTGTTTTTTAGAGAAAATAAAAACAAGAAACGGGGGGCACGGTGGCTTAGTGGTTAGCACGTTCGCCTCACACCTCCAGGGTCGGGGTTCGATTCCCGCCTCCACCTTGTGTGTGTGGGGTTTGCATGTTCTTCCCGTGCCTCGGGGTTTCCTCCGGGTACTCCGGTTTCCTCCCCCGGTCCAAAGACATGCATGGTAGGTTGATTGGCATCTCTGGAAAATTGTCCGTAGTGTGTGATTGCGTGAGTGAATGAGAGTGTGTGTGTGCCCTGCGATGGGTTGGCACTCCGTCCAGGGTGTATCCTGCCTTGATGCCTGAGATAGGCACAGGCTCCCCGTGACCCGAGGTAGTTCAGATAAGCGGTAGAAAATGAATGAATGAATGAATGAATGAAAAACAAGAAACCTTCAGCAGGTCTGCAGGTGGAAACACCTTGTTGATGAGAGAGGACAGAGGAAAATAGCTAGACAGCTTTGACCTGACAGGAAAGCTTTGCTTTTTTGGAGGCTCTCTTCTGTACTTATGCAGCCTGTTTGGCTCGAGATTTGGTTTTAGAGTGACGAGTCCACCATCACTACTGATCTGCTGTTTCTCATTCAGGGCTCATTCAGGTCTCACCCAGGCTTCACACTCCAAATCTTCCAGCATAATATACACTTTTCAACAGGGACAATTGAATGATGTTTTAACAATAGCTGAATAACAGACTGTTTAACAGACTGAATAACAATAAATTCTTGAAATATATTCTGTACTGTTTTATTATACAGAATCGTAACAGGCTAAGTAAAGGTAGCTGGTAGTCACTTTGCAAATTTTCTGTGCATTAATGATCTTGTGTCTCTGCCCTTTTGGAGGAATGATAACGAGGCCTGCCATTTGAAAGGCCAAAGTGTGTATCTATTCTCCTCCTGGCAGCCCACTTCTGTTACTCTAGCTTTTTGTCGCTCAGCTGCTCTCCCTCCAGGCCCGCTCGTCTATCTCTCTGCAGATCCTGCCTGCATTTTGTGAACAGCTAGAGTGAGAGTGTGTGTGTGTGAGTGTGTGTGAGTGTGTGTGAGTGTGTGTGTGAGTGTGTGTTTTAAACAACAGTAATACAGGGTCTAAAAAGGGCAACAATTTCCTTTCAGTCTTTTTGTATCCATCTTTCTTTTTTCTTCCTTTTTTTTTCTTCTCTCCCCCCCCGAACCAGTTTCCGCTCAATTGCCCAGATTGTAATCTTATTCTGGGGAAAAAGGCTGGTGAAAATGAAGCTATACATCATAGACAGCCGAGTGAGTGAGAGAAAGAGACAGATTTAGGATGAGAGAGAGAGAGAGAGCACATTGAGAAGGAAGAGGAGCAAGTAGTGGAAGATAGAGAGCAAAGGAAGAAGCCGATCAAGCACCAAACAGATGGGAACTGTAAATAAGTGCTCATATCCAGAAATGGCCTGCTTTCCTATTGGCCTCTCTACCCATCCAACCCACAGTTTCTTCTGAGAGAGAGAGAGAGAGAGAGGGTGAGAGAGAAAAAAGAGAGAGAGAGGGTGAAAGAGAAAAGGGTGGGGGGGATGTTCCCTTATTGCTGTCTGGGCATCATTAACATTCTGATTCTGCTGTGCACTCCTCCCGGCATGCTTCTCCAAAGCCTTATTCATCTCTCTATCTCTCTCTCTCTCCCCCCCCTTTCTCTCTCTCTCCGCCTCCCTGTCTGTCTCAGCTTCTCCATTTTGGCAGCTTTAGAAGCTTTGGAGGAAGCAGAAAGAGAGCTCTGGAAGTGAGAGCTCCTTAGGGTCTTTGTGCCCTGCATGTGCCGGTCTTGGCCCTCACACGTGCCCCTCCGTGCCACCAGCACACATGGAAAGCTCCCGTTTAGCTGTATCCATGGAGACAGAGCCATGACCAGTGAAGAGTTGATTTTAAACCCCTGAGGAGCTCTCGCTCTGAGGCAAGGGAGGTAGGGGATGGAAAGAGGGAGGGAACGGGCGGCGTGCAGGTTTTATATAGCACTTTAGTCAATACGCAACTCTCAAGGAGCCGACTGAGACCGTTTGAAAGCCCTCAAAGGCTTGTCATCTGTCGGCAATATTGACCAAACCTTCTGAAGTGAATAAAAAACCTCAGCAACCCTCTGTGTGTCATCTGAACCATCGAGGTTAAGCGTTTGGTAAACACATAACTCGGGTTGAACGTTCTGAATGTGTAATCAGGAACACGTTGTTCCAGGGAGGGGTCGATGTACAGGTTTAAACTGGCTGCAATGCTTTGGTGAAAGTAAGGTCATGTGAAAAGCCTTATATGTTCAAATTTGTGCTGATGGTAGGAATAAAATCACACCTAGGCTTATCACATCCAGAATGCCAAATGCCCTCTGGATGAGCTTTATGAGGATGCAGAGTGCAGGCTGTGATCTGGCCTAAATCTGTGCCACATGCTTTTCCTCCCTCTGCAGCCTCCATGCTAGCCTACCTTTGGGAAGTGCTTAGGGCTAACAAGGGTTGTATGGGTAATGGCTTCAGCAAGATATAAAAGGCACAATCTGTCATAAGCTTTACCTTTTCGGCCGTGTCCTTTATAACTTCTAAAAGCATAGAGAGACACGACTGAAGCCACATGTGAGCGATTCTTTCCAAACAGCTCAGCTGTACAGCCTTCAACGAGCACAAATATTGCTGATGTTTGAAAAGAAAACATTGCTGACCATCATGTCTTTTATTTAATCACTTATGAAAGCATCTTTGCATGTAGCCAAAAAAAAAAAAATCAACAGGAAGTGAAGGACTGAAAAGGATAAAAGCCTAGGATTATAGCTCAGTAATTGATGTACCTTGAGAACGAGCTTCAACCAGACGTTTCAGTTCCACAAGATGTAGAGCTAAAAAGAAGCACATCCTCCCCAACGCAAAAAACACAAGAGAAGACCAGAGGGAGCACTTTTGTTGTGGGTTTTATGGGGTTTGAAGAAATTGGAGTTTTGAAAGGACATGAGAACTGATATGGAGCTTTGCCACTGCTTGACAGGCTGTTTTTGATATATTTTATTCTCCAGAAAAAAAAAATTGTACCATTGTATGTTGTGTTATAGCTAACACTTTCGGATGTTTTAGTTTACCTTCTAGAAAGAAAATGACATAACTAACAAAGCTAACTAACTAGTGGCATGTAATACCCATGATAAGGTAGTTAGACCTGCTTGTTGTCTATAGCTAAGTTCACTATGTTTGTAGCTTGTTACCTGCCTTTGGAAGTGGAACACATTTCATCAAAAAAAAAAACAAACAAACAAAAAAAACGCCTCTGTCAAATTTCTGCATCATTTGCTTGGTTATATTTTAATAAAAACACGTATTTGTGTAAAGGCTTGGGTGAGAACCCGAAGCGAGTTGTATAAATTCAGTGAGTGTAGGCAATGCTAAAGACTGTGGTGTGGAATCAGAGGCGTGTCTGCTTGATCTTCTGCCGCCTTATCTCACCGTTTTACTCTGTGGATCTGTTAGATCTGTGGATTAAGGTAGCAAGCACTGTTGACCTCCACAATAGCAGTAATCATACATTTTAGATCTGACAGAAATGCAATTAATATTGATTAATAGTGGGCTTTTACTTGTATAACAAACCAGTCACTTTAGCTTTTGAATATATATATATATATGTGTATGTGTGTATATATATATATATATATGTGTATGTGTGTGTGTGTATGTATATATATATATATAGATATATATATATATATATATATATATATATATATATATATATATATATATATATATAGATAGATATATAGATATATATATAATTTTTAAATAATGTTGCATTTTTGGAGGCATCAATATTTCCTTGGGGTAATAAAACACATCTTTATTAGCATTCAAATTCCGTGCCCCAAATTAGACGTATGAAGACGAGCTCTGCTCATTTGTGGTGTCCTTGTTGCTGGGGAAGCAGAATGGTGGAAGTGATATAAGGGTGTAGGAGTGTGCCAGCTGAACAATAGCTCTGGAAAACGAATCTGACAGAGAGGGAGAAGGCTTTGGCTTCGGTGAAAGATGGGTATCACAGCGTGTGTGAGCTGAAACTAGGACAGCTCTCAGAAGGACAGGAGTGGGATGTAAGGGCAGGGCCAAACACACACACCGCTATGATGAAGACCCCTTGATTTTAATCCCATCACACCCACACACAAAGACACCTCTCCACAACAAGAAGGAAGGACGATCATCCAAGTGCCCTTGTCTCAAGGCAAATAAATGTAATACTTTTTTTTTTCAGATATAGTGAAGAGATGAAAGCCATCTGTCTTTTTTTTTTTTTCATTTTGTTTTTATTTATTTATTTATTTTATTATGAAATGTGCTACGTCTAGAAATTCGGTCACGATCGATCGGCAACTTGAAACCGTTCTTGTGAATGCGGTTCTGGTTCTCTGACAGTTTGTATGTTTGAAGCCATCAGCCGAGGCAGAAGGCCTCCCCGGGGGGCTGATCAGACAGAAAGAGCTGAGACGTTCATTAGACAAATCCATCCATCCTTTCCTCTCCTCCTCCACCTGTTCTTTTTCAGCAGCACTAAGGTTAATTAGCACATTGGATTAGGCAGGTGCCTCCGCTCGAGTCCTCCTACTGCATCCCCTACCAACTAATTCACCTCTCACATCATCTCTGCAGTCATCCTGACACTGCCCGTAAAAGCAGGGTATTGCTCTACACTATATATCACTACTATACATGTTTCTGTACCATACCTGCTGATATGAAATACTTTATAATATAAAGCAGAGATGAACAACAGAATAATCACCAATTAATAAGGAACAAAACATGATCTTTAAGGAACGTAATGAATGTCAGAGAGGTGGTAGTAATTCAGCAGAACCCTAGTACTCCACTCTGTTGTGGATTATTTTCCAGTCACAGCACATCCCCAAATGTTTTCTTCCTCGTTTATTAAAAAGAGGTAATAACCTCCAAAAGTTAGGATACGTTTTAGAAGAAAAGCTTTTATTCTGAAAAAACAATTAAACAATTAAACAATTTTAAACAATTAAAAACAATTTAGTTCCTCTTGGTGTGTAAGTTCTAGCAGCGAAGCTGGTGGTTCCGTAACCAGATTCTTGAAGTTAAGATGAGGAAAAAAAGCTGTACATTACTGAGAAGCAGGAGGTTGTGTCAACACAACAAGAACATGTAAATATATCCTTACAATCACTTCACCATGTCATCAATGATGGTGTTTTTATATTAAATAACAGCACACCGTCAGAGATGAAGCCTTATAAACACCTTCTAAGCGTATTTGCGGATTCAACAGCATTTTGGTACGAAATAAGATTGGACTTAAAATTGTTGCTACAAAATTCTGCAAATATAATTCTAGGCTAAAATAACCAAGCTAAGTCTTCGGGGATAAACATATTCTAAGTATTTGTTTCAGTGGAATAGCACATATGTTATTGGTTGGCTACATGTTTTTAGAGTTGGCCGAGCTTCAGTTTTGGCCCACGTTTTTTCACTTAAATATGGGAAATATAAACAGGGAATATGGCAGTTCACTGTGGATGTGTCAATATAACACAATATTTATCGCCCAAATTTATGTTGCCATGAACCATTTTTAGCAGACCGGTGCATGTGTGCACCTATATACAGTGTCTGTGTGGACAGACAGACAGATACACCTTATATATAGATACACACATACACATTATTTATATATTCTGTGTATTGTGTGTTCTTTATACTATATACTGTGTGTGTGTGTGTGTGTGTAGGTGCAGCTCTGTGAGCCTGCACCGCATTGTCAAATGACTGTGCACACTGTTTTTTTGGTCAGGAAGCTGCGTTTCTGGCGGTCTCAGAAACAGATTGTGATTAGCTGTACAGCTTTCATGTTGTGATTGCTAACAGCTGAGCCACAGTGACACCCAGACTGGAGAACCAGCTCCTCTTATAGCCTGGATGGCTGTGATAATATACTTTCAGACGGTCAGCTGCGAACACTCATTTCTGTCACGTTTGTAGAATATTTTCTCCATTTCACTGTCTCGTTATTTCATTCACATGTAAGAAGAGACAGAGCGAGAGTATGTGTGTGAGAGAGAAAGAGGCTTGAGCTGTGTGAGGCAAGAGGTTGCCAAACAGGATTTATTTCGTTTTTTTCCCCCAGTACAGCAGCTATCCAACCCTGACGACAGGCTTTCCATGACACGTCTGTACACGGAATCCCTGCCAACGTCAGTTCACACCTCTGTGCCACTACCTGCTGCCCACTGTGCCTGGGCAAGTGTCCGTGCCAGCCCATATCCGGCATTCACTGCGTTTAAACTTTTTGAGATTTATAGATATGCTTCTCTGTATTTAGATAATCTACTGCACTGGAACCACCTTGTGAGTTGTCTGTACATAAAAAGGTCTTTGTTAGAGATTTATTTATTTATTTATTTATTTATTACAAGCTGTTGGAGCCAGCCAGGCTGCCCATTCAGTCGCAATTGTTAGTGTGTGTGTGAGCTGTTTAAAGACCACAAGGAGGTTAAATGTTTGCGAGATATTGGTAGCAAAGCCCCTTTCTTAAAGAGACTGCAGGGGAAAGAGGGAACTGCAGTGGCTCTGTGATGGTGTGGGGCCTTGAATGAAGATGGATGGATCCATCAGAACGACTGGATGATGAATCGTGGGCTGTGGGAGAGGCTCTTATTTATGTAAAAGAGGTGCTTTCAGACGTGGCACTGCCATAAATCAGACAGAGATTGCTCTAATTTCATTACAGTGGCAGACAGAGGAGGTGCCACGGTGTTGCTGCAGAGAGACACACAGGCACGCATGCGTCTTTGCAGGCTTTCATTGTAGTATTTTAATTCAGCCTGCGTAGGATCCGCGAGTGCCGTATGGGACACAGCAGTATTCTCCAGATGTGCATGTTTATTTCTGACAGATCCGCTATAACCCTGATGCTGGATCTCTTAGCTTGTGCGAGTCTAAACTGGAATCATTTTGTGTGTGTGTGTGTGTGTGCGTGCGTGTCATCCTCATAAAAGCTGTTTAGCACCGAGCCGTTTCTTTCCCAATGCAGGTGGTGTGGCGAAGGCGTGAGAAAGTAGCTGAAGCTCTCAGTAAAAGGCCAAATCCAGCTCCCATGCATTATGGATGGGAGACTGGAGGCAATGGAGCTAGACAGCGAGGGGAAGGAAAGAGTGTTAAGCAAAACAGGTTTAGAGTGCTTTTCACCCGGGCTGAGGTTATATGCGCACAGTCTCACTCTCTGTACAAGCCCCATGAGCTACTGGCCACCCTCAGTAGGGGTAGCAAGTGCTCCAGCTGTTTTGACAGATAAGACGTTGCAGTGGCACTCTCAGCTTCCTGTCGTGCATCAGCTGCCACTCTTCTCTCACCAGCCGACACCCGGCTGTCCCCACACACCAGCACCAGGGGCTGCTAGCACAGCTTCAGTGCCCTCAGCACCGAATAAACTAGAAACACACTCACACAAAGAATTAACACTGAGGATTACTCATGACCTCCTCATCCTTTACATACCACTGCTGACTAATTACATGGCTAGCTATTGCCATGCACACATTACCACACACCTGCATACCCGCACATAGCTCACTGTCACTGATGATAATTGCAGTAATGAACACATGGCTTACAGGTTTTCTCAGACATCATCTTTTGCCTTTATCCGAGATGACTTGCTGAAACACATCGGGTAAACAGTGAGCGTCTTGCACAACCTGCTAAACAGCTCTGACGGTGAGCACTGAGTATAGATAAGAGAAAGACAAGCCAGTACAAAGTTGTGTAATGCTATAAAACCTGACAAATACTTCTGTTTGTTTTGGATGAGAGCACTCTTACCTGTTTTGTAGGATCTTATTGGATCGAAAAAAGCTACGCTGCTTTTAACACAGTTTAGCGCTAGCTAATAGCTTATTATATATAAGTTTATTATTTATATATAAATGTAGCTTCTTTATGTATCTTTTTTTTTCAGAGCTAAAGTATTGTTAGGGAGTCTTGATATCAGGTTTCAATTAGAGAAGAAATAAATAACTGAGGTCAAAAGAAGAAAAAAGATAGCAGAAGGAAGATGAAATGTAGCCTCGAGGTTAGCATTTCTGTTAGTTAGCTAAGCAACCATTCCTGAGTGCTACTTGAAACTAGCTGGTGTGACACTTGTGTTTCAGGGCTGTCAGGATTTCTAGGGCTGCTTTTACAACAGCAGGTGAAATTTCATTTATTTAAAGAGTATGTGTTCAGCTTAATATTTACAAGCCTGTCATTTTAGACAGAGCAGACATTAGCAGCAGTGCTATGTTATGCATTTTATGAAACAGAATTGCTGCTTTGTTCAGCAAAGTAAATCAGACAGAGCCAATGCTAATTTAATGAGAATGATGACATCAGAGACATTTATTGTTTCCGAGTCATTTATTAATTCCGTTTTCCCTGCAGTGTTGCTGAAATTTTTCAAAAAGCTTCGCTCCTAGAGTTGCCCGTGATACATAAATAATCTGTCGTCTTTTGGCAGGAATATATTAGCGGCTTGTGCAATACCGTTAGATGGAAGTGCAAAATCTCCTCAGGTCAAACAGAAAAAAGGCAACAACAGAAAATTTAATGTTTTAGGGCTTAACAGATGTTCCTTCATTATTAGCACCGTCACAGATGGTCCTTCATTTTGTTGTCATAATGGCCAAATAGCAAGGTAACTCTAGTGCAGCCTCTAAAAATGAAGTTCAAACATTTATCTTCCTCTTTTTGAATGATTCAAATATTCCTCAGTTTAAATATTTACACATTTTGCTTTTAGAACTGCCTCCAGTCCTGGAGCAGGTGTAATATTTGCCCCCACGCATTCAGCTTGACACATCTGCTGGAGCTCGTCCAGATGTCACACACTGCCGAGAGGGTCACGGCTAAACTTCTGTAAATCCTTTTATCTTTTGGATTGTTTGTCTTCTTGCCAGATAAACCAGCATTTTCCTTATTTCCCTTCAGATACCACAGTGTGATGCAAATATCTTTTTTCCCTCAACTGTAAATTGAATACCAAATGGATTCCTTTATACTATAAATACTCACTATGGAAGATAGATGTTTGTTGCACCCACATGGTACATCGTTCCAGATTATACAACTGCCTACTACTACTTACATGCCATATGTTTACGGAGGCTTTCACCCTGGCACTTTAGTATAAAGTTTGCATTTAGAAGTTTGGCCTTTGAGGGGAAAAATTGGTAATGTGAAAGCTGTCATGTGCACCAGGAAGTGCAGCACGGTACTCAGCCCGAGACTAGCAGTAGGAGGTGATGTGAGCTCGTTATGCTGGAACTGTGCCACGATTCCCATGAACGCAACTTGTACTCGTACTCGTATTAATTCAGAAAGTAATGTAACGTGAGTGGCAATGGGAACATTGTTGGTCAGATGCCTTATTCAGATACAAGGAGAAGAACATGTATATGCCTGTGTTTTTTATATATATATATATATATATATATATATATATATATATATATATATATATATACACCGTCGTGCTGTGTTCTCCATGCCTGTCTGTGATGCACTGGGGTCCAACAGAATCAGGCGAGTCTGAAACCAGTCCAACGCTTCAAGGCTGCCAGGAATCACACTCTTGATTCGGACCACAGCCAGAGTGTCCGGTGTGAAAGCCACGTAAGATAGGAGAAAGGCGTATGGTATAAATGACGTGGTAACCCTGAGCCCTTTTTCTATATCAGGTGATGAGTCATGCAGAAAAAAAAGAAAATCCATTCTATTTGATAGACTTAAAAGTAGAACAAGGTAAAGTCCAAATGTAGATTTTTCCATTTCAATACCTAAATATTATGAAAAGTGTTTGAGCAGTGAAATTCATTCTGACTGTCAGTGTGTTCTGTACTCACACAAGTGGATGTCATATATTATTCTTCTCCATCATCATTGTTCTCCCCCCCCCCCCCCTCTCTCTCTCACACACACACTCACACTCACACACACACAATCGCACACACGCACTATTATTTCACTACTGTGTTGTGTTGTGTGTATGTGGCTGTACAGCTGGATCACGGAAGTGATGTTCCTTTAAGGTCCGAATGGAAAAGGTCAGTAAACAGCAACTCATTTTTAGAGCTGCAGATTGTAAGGGAAGTCGGTTTCCTGTACTGTGTGTGTGTGTGTGTGTGTTTTCTGAGCATTACTGGCACTGCTGGAGATTTGTTCTCCACCACAGTCCGCCTGGGACACAGCTGACCTGTCAGTGGTAGTCAGGGTGCACAAGCACTGTATAACATGGCTTAATGGAGCCAAAATTTCTTTCTCTCTCACCCTCCCTCGTACTCAATCTCACTCGCACTGTCTTGTTCCCTCAGCCTCAGGTGTGCGGCTCGTCCCAGAGCCGACCGGTCCAGTGGGGGAAAAAAGGATCAGATGAAAGATTCCCATATTAATATGAATTCTAGCTGTATTCCCAGAGCTCGTTATCTTTCACTCGAGCGCTTTTCAGAAGGCTCAGAAGGTTTCTAGGTAAAAGACCAAAAGCTGTGCTTGTATCTTTGTGTGTATGCTGGACTTTGGCTGGAAGGAGCAGTGTTTTCTTTAGTGGTAAGGAGAAGGAAAAGCAGGGCCTCTTGGCTCCGACTTCACTCGCACCGATGCTAGCAGCCCAGAACCAAAAGTGCCATTAGCGGAGTAGGGTTGCTCGGCACACACACACACACACACACACACACACACATACACACGGCTGACCTGCTATTTTCCACAAACTTACTCCAGAATGGATGAGGGTGCCAGTACATTACATATTGCTGCTAGTGAGCCCTCTCAAAACAGTCAGCGGCCATTCAGCACATGTTTACACAACTCTCTTCACACTGACCTCACGCTCAACATGACCTTTTCAGCTTCCACTGTTTGAGCCGAGCACCGTCGTGCACTAAAGAGCCCCAAAATCTCATGTGTTCATCATCAATAGAAGCTGAAAAAAATGTGAGAAAATGCAGAATGAAGCAACACTATTAGGACCCGACGAGTGTGGGTTTCTGGGGGGTGTTTGTCAGATATCCAGCCGGGTCTTGTAGCACTAACTCTCGGTCTACTGCCTTAGCGTTATTGATCCTCATCGTGGACTTTTGGTGGCATTTGCTCATTCCATTTCTGAATCCATCACTTTCAGAGAATTCCCAAGCAACACAAAGCGTGTTCATGCGAGCGCCCGAATTCCACACGATTGTTTTAGCCATATGAACAAATCTGGAGTCTTGGGAGATTTTCTCCTGCAGTGTTAGTTTTCAAGGTGAAAGGCCATCTGACCATCTAACCTCCCACAAGCCGGCGGACGAGAGAGAAATGTTGGACAACCCCCGCTTGCTCAAGATGTTGCTTTCTTGTGTGATGGTAAAGATTTTGCAAATGAAAATCTCTTTAATGTTCTCAGCTGGAGGTTAAGGAGAAATTCAGAGCACGTTTGGTTATCCCTAGCGTATTACACTATAAGAGCAGATGTTATGGAACAGTGTTCATGTTTTAGTCTACAGTCAGCTCCAGAATTATTGGCACCCTTCATAAAGATGGATTTGCTGTTAATTAACTTTTTTTTTTAACTGAACGTTAGTCTTGCCTTGTGTTTTCAGTGAGAGATTAAATTAAATAAACCACAAGGACACAACTACAAGGTTTTTGTTTTTTTTTAATCCCATTTTGACAAAAGGGTGCCAATAATTCTGGAGCTGCATTTAATCAGTGCAATTTCTTATGTCTTATGTCAAAACGCTAATAAATGTCGTAAAACGGTGCTGTATTTGATTTCGTTTCTCATTCTTGGACATCCAAGCTGATGTAAATCAGCACCCAGGAAGGACGCTCCGTTCCAGGCGAAGGACAGAGGCCCGTTTCCTCATGCTGCCCAATTTCAGTTTCCTTGTTAATCTTCACAAAGTCATTAACTAACGGAGAACAAGCATTAACTGCTAACCACATGCACCGCCAAGGCATCAAGGGACTTAGACAGTACGTGAGATTGAAGCGGCTAAAAGTCACCGTGTAGAGCACTTGTACAGCAGAGCAGAGATTCGTGGCTGGCGAACATTGCCACATCTCAGGCTGAGATTTCAGCAGACATGAAATTTTATCTCCCCATGAGATCTGTGTTTGCAGACAGCTTCAGAGATTAGCAGCGGGACGGCGGGAAAGTGCCGTTGACTTGGAGACCGGATTGCTTTATCTTCATTAACTATGCACGACCACGGTTAGTCCGAGCCAGGTAACAGGAGGGAGAAGAGGAGGAGGAGGATGGACAAGGGGTCTGGGATGGGGCTTGGATAAAATAAAATAAAAAAATCGCTTTTCTAATCCTGGATTATTGGCTTGGAGGAAAGCGTGTGTGTCTGTGTGTGTCTGTGTGTTTCTGTGTGTGTGTCTGTGTAGTTGTGTGTATGCTGCCAGTAGAGATAAAGAGAGACAAAAGGATTGCTTTATGGGCAGCTCCTGTCGCCTACCCAACATCTTTAATCCTTTTGTTCCACAAACAGACAAAAAAAAAGTGCTAAAATGCTGGAAAGCGCTTGTAAAGGGGCAAGAAAAAGTTCCACAGAGCGTTTAATTTTTTGTTTGTTTGGGGTTTTTTTTTATTCAGCCGCCTCTTCGAACGTTCTTGTTCAGCAAGGCCAAGATAAAATTGACAGGGCAAGACATGTGACCTAGGGACAAAGTATTTTGTTCAGAGAAAAAGCTGTTTTTTCACAAACGTTTATGCAAAGCAATTAGTCATGGCAGCTTTGGTGTTTTCTGACATGTTTATACTGAAGTCTGGGCCCCTGTGCATAGCAGAGAGCTATTTTTGATGCCGATGCTTCCAGTGACGGTGGTATTTGCACACATCATCAGGTCTCGCTTTGTTCCTTCGCAGCTAACCTTTTGTGTGCGATCCTACTGGGGTTTGTTTATTTAGGTTTATGTCAAGGGAGAAAAAAAACCTGCATGTTGTCGCTTTATCCTCTTTTTTCAGGTCAGTGTATTCTATATGGCGGCTATTCCAGTACGACAGAATCGTACGCCCGTGTTGTCTTGACGACGCCATTCTCTCTATCTTTTAACATCCTCATTACTCAGTCATCCATCACTCCTCTCACACCTCCTAAATGAGGTGTGTAGCTTGCATTAGGAGCACAGCTTCCCACTGGGGTAATGAGTGCTCCATTCAGGTTTGGACATCAGGAGGGAGGTCAGATGTCCAACCTTTACGGATTTAACTGTAATAAAGACGCACAGGAGGTCTCCAGACTGACGCTCTTTGTGCCACACGCTTGCATTCACAGTGATTTATACATCCAGAAAGGCTGTTAGACCGCGTTCTGCTGTCCTCCCGTATCCATGCAACTGCTAGCCGCAAGACCCAGGGGAGTAGCGCAGGAACGTGCTTCCCATTCCCGTTTGCAGACGGTGGATAAGAACACAGAGTTTCACTCGTCAGCGTTACGGTTCTTCTTCTTTTCTTTCACGCGTTAGCGGGCTCACGGCTCGTGCGGACGCAGATAACAAACATAGGGAATTACAGGACGCACTAATGTCGGGTTTTAGCAGGCGATGTTGTTTGAGGCTTTCTGACAAACACGTACCTAAACAGAAAAGCCATTGTAAGCATAAAGCATGAGGCCAGCTACTGTTTGAAGTGGGCTGTGCATGTGTGGGAGGAGCTCAGTGCAGAGAGATGAGAGAACTGAGCCACAGAAACTGAAAGGCCACTTGTCAAATGACAGGGTTGAAACAGCGAGGCGCTCCGGGCTGCACGCAGGGAGCTGAGAAAACGAGAGGAAAAGTCAGGGTGGTGTTCATTTAAACCCACACAGAGCTGCTGCAGGAGAAACGGACACCGAGAGGGAGGAGGAAAAGGACAGACAGAGAGAGACGCAGACCGAGACAGAAGGAGATAGAAAAAGGAGATGGAATTGGACAGAGATGGAGGAAGGAATGGATAGAGAGAGGGAGATGTAAAGGAGAACTGTAAGAGATCTACAGACATGGAGGAAGAAATGGAAAGACAGAAAGGGAGGTATACAGGGAGATGCAAACCGACACAGAGATGGAGGAAGAAAAGGAGAGGGAGCTTTAGACAAAGATGGGGAGATTTGCAGATGGATGGCAGGAAACTAGAGAGAGAGGGAGAGGGAGCTGTAGAGGAAGACAAAGAGAAAAGCAGAGAGAGAAGTATGACTGGTACGGCAGTAAGGATAATTGACATTGATCCTGATTTTTTTTAGATCATGGTCATTTAAAAGTGTGAGTGCGTGCGTGTGTGTGTGTGTGTGTGTGCATGTATTCTGTAATTCTGTACTCTGTTACCTGCAGCTATTGTAATGTCAGCAGCAGTAAACCCTTTGAAGTTGCAGTGGTAAATGTATGTACATGCAAAACACACACACACACAGCTTCTAATGTAGAAAAATCTAGCTTTAGCATGAGAGGAAAAGCAGATCCTGACCCGAAAGAGGGCGGATGTGAACTTCCCATCCTTTCCCACGAAGGAAAGGCGACTGGCCTGACCCACTGCCGGAGGAGGAGATGGGGCCCAAGAGGAAAGTGGCTGTCGTTAAAAAAACACTTGAAAAACAAACACACACACACACACACATTTATTTTGTGGCCATTTATATACTTGTGCTCTTGCTTAATCACATTCCCAAGCAAAAAAATAAATATATATATATATATATATAAACAAACATATATATATATATATATATATATATATATATATATATATATATATATATATGTTTATTTCACTCCTTCACTATTATATTTTCAAGTACTTCCAAGTCTCATCTAATCTCTGGCTGTGCGCTATACATCAGTACAATGGACTCCAGCGGATATTATTTACATCTTATTTAAATTACAGTTTGAAGCAGTCGCTCCAATTCATCAGCGTATATAAAAGCTAAGGCTAACCGAGACCATTCATCATCTGCTGCCACCATAATTTCATCCTCTGGAAACATTGCTTTCTTGCTGTTTAATACACAAGGACATTCAAAAGCAGTAAAGTTTTAGTCTTGTCCTCATGCTCCATTATTTGCTTTTATTTCAGGCTTCCAATTTACTACTAATTCGTGATGCGAGCTTTATTGACCGTCTGGAGTTCTAGAAGCGAATAAAGCTGCTGCTCTGAGTGATGCGTGGCCTTCAAACAGTTCATCTGTGAAGATAACGACGTACACTTCACATGGGCTGGTTAAACGGCGTCATCTCCAGCCTGCTAGAAGAGCGACGCCGAGCTCGGCCGTGTCGCGTCTGAAGGGATCACGTATTTGTTAGCAGATAACATGCGGGATAGTTCACGTGTCGGTTACTGAGCTGCAGAGATTGAGACTAGGATTAATTACACCAGCCTGAATCTTTTTGTTCTCGCCTGCATTCGCTTCGGCGGCCATTTACACGTAATTGACTTGCGATGAGCTGAAGGCCGGGAAGCTCAGGCAGCTAATGAGAGCATCCATTTTTATTTGTAGTTCACTGGAAATCAGTTTTGCTCTTGTTTGCAGCCTCACCATCCTCCTTAGTGGGCCAATAATAAGGAACCTGAGGATTTATTGATCTGATAACCCTTTAGCTAGCGGCTTGAAATGAGGTTAGACCTGTGAGGAGCTTTGCGCTGATTATAAAATTCAGGTTATTGTTTTGTTCAGATTTTGGAGTTTTATTTATTTTGTTTTGTTTTGTTTTGTTTTTTTTACTGCTGTGACCGCAGCTACTTTGTTATGGTGATTTGAGGTGCGAGTGTGGCTCAATGTCAGCATTTGTACTTCACTAGTTTTATCATTCATAGCTTTTGACAAGAGTAAAAAAATCTTCTCGCTCTCTAAGGACGTGCCTGTGTGTCTGAGGAATCTCAACCATGCATGAATCTCAACCGATTCACATGCAGCTAAAAAAAAAAATTTAAATAAAGGGCACAAATCCTCAAAGCAGAAAACTTTATTTATTTGTTGTAGCCTCAAAAATGTTAAAATTCACCCCGGTTTTCTTATTCACAGTTATTGACCAGGCAGGGGTGAGGGGGTGAGTAAGTCAGTGAGCGAGCGAGTGATGAGCGAGTGACTGATGTGATGAGTGAGTGTGAGTGGGTGAATTAGTCACTCAGCCACATTAGAATGTGATTGATTCAAATTTCCATGACAGAACAACAGAGAACTTTAGTATACCCGACACCTCCCCAAAACACACACACACACACACACACACACACTTCTATGCCAATCCTTGACCTTAACATTATTAATCGTTTCCATGGTGACATGTAAACACTAGTGATGTACGTTCTTATATGATTCCTGACTACATTTTCAGGCGCAATGTGAACTTATTAAAGTGTAATTGTTAAGACGCGCTGCAATCTTTGGTCATTGGCCTTTTTAGTTGCCTGGGGCATTATGACGGGCACTTGAAGTAGTTTCTCATTAGGAGCAAAAACAAGTCATGACGGTATTCTGCTAATTTCAGAAAGGTCTTCAAATGGTTTGCACTCAGACAGCTGCTATAAACCACAGTGCTCTTCACTCAGTGACAGGGCCATTCAGTCCATTTTATTTCCTCCTCAAAGGCTAGCAATTAATCTGATTATTAGTATACCACTCCTGTCTCTCGCTGCCCTAATGGCCAGTATGACAGCCAGGCCTCTGCATTATTAATAATTCCATTTCGAGAGCCGGGCGAGATGCAGGCCGGGCCGAGCCAGGGCCATTGATCAGCAAACACAGAGAGCAGAACACCATAATATCTACAGGGCAAAGAGAACCGGACAAAAAAATGACACATTTTACACACCACATGGATGACATATATTGTTAGATTAAAAAACTCACGCTTGAACGCTTGAGTAAAGAAACAGTGGTCCATGATTTGGACTGAACTATTCTACACTGCAGTGCAGACAGAGCAGTCTGAGATCACACTGTTTGCCTATTAACAAGTTGTGTTTGTTTATCAGAGCGCTCCCTTGCATCTAATAGCCTTTTGCAATATCAATATATATCAGACGATAATTAACAAATGATGTATGATGATTGCGAAGCCCTCGTCCAAATCCACTCACTGTACGGAGCTTGATAACAAGGAGATAAGGAAGAAAAAGGCACGCAAGTGAGAGACAGACAAGATGTCGAAGTGATCTTTAAGGCAATGAGGCACATCTAAATACTAGTAAGCTGCTCTGGGACTATTAAAAGCAAACGAGCAAACTGGTCACATGACTCTCGTTAAATATCATGATTTATGCCCCGAATTGAAGTGCCTTTCAGCCAAATAATGGCAATTGTGACACGTTCGTGCAAAGCCTCTGCGATCTGAAAGCTATCCGGTAGCTTTTGACTTAAACCCATAAACCATCATGTCCTCTGCAGAGTCCCTGGGGTCTCGCACATACATCACTTCCTGCTCCGTCACACTGCTTCGAATCCAAACAGTTGTCCTGCCAAACATTTGCCGTTCTCACACAAAGGCTCGAACAAGGTCATCATTCAGAGACAAACAGAGCCCCGTTCACTAAAATGAGCTTAGTTTTCTGGATATTTGTGTAAAGCCTTTGCCCTGATCTGTGTGAACTACATTCAGCTCACTAGCACGTTTCTGGATGTGATATGACTATATGATGTGTTCTCCTAGAGATTTGTAGCACTTCTACTTTGTGTAACAATTGTGTGTTGTTGTTTTTTTTTTTTTTTTTAAATACATTTATACATTTAAATGCTAATATATGTTTTTGCTAGCACTGTAGCAAACGATTTCACTCCAAGATACACATCGAAAAGCGCTCATTCCTAAAAAGGCTTACGTATCATAAGGTAATACGTTCGTACGATCGTATGGGAGCGGCACGGGACATCAAGGATCGCCACTAACAAAGGGTCTACGTGACCGCATTTACCATTTAAAGTGACCATTTGGTTGATAACAATTGTAACAATACCAAGCCAAGGTATATGTGACCATGATTAACACGTAAAGACATCTGGCTAGACAACAAGGTGTAGCCCAGCCATTTGGGAGACACTCAGCTCTAACGCTCAATACACATTCAAAGCGGAACCTCATTTAAAGGTAGGGTCTCCGTTGTTTGAAAGCCAATGTTGACATTTGAAATCACCAAAACAAACACGCCCCTAACCCAAATGGGTCCCACCCCTGTATTGATAGCTCCGCCCCACATATACACCAGACAAGTATAACCCAATTATAACCCAGACAAGTATTATGGCGGAACCTGTTGGGGCGGCTGACCGAGGGTATATTTTTTATCAATAAATGAACTCAATGAGTAATACTATGGTAATGCAATGTGTTTTTGTAGTACTGTGTGTTGTACCATGAAAGGTTTAGCGCCGTTTCACGCGGAAGGAGACGGTCAAAACCTAAAACCCGAGGCAGAGCTAATGTTAGAGGCAGAGGTCGTAACGTTGCTGCAGCGTGTGCATGTTTCAGGCACAAAGACTTGCAGTAACGCAAGTAAGTGTATTGATTGATTTAATATTCTGAACTTTAATTGATAGAAAGCCGTATTCTGTTAGTCCTACTTCTTGTCTTATCGTAAGCCTTTCTTTGCTTCCTTCTTTGTTTTTATCCTCCATGTCAATGTTAAAACCACTTTCTGCTAATGTCACACATGCGCACTGAACACTCTCTCCGCCCATATTGACAAGACACACCCCTTTCTGCTCATTGGCTACATGTTAGTTTTGTTTTTGCTTTGTTTTCCGGCCCAAAGCAGTTTTCTGAAGCATTTCTCAAACAACGGAGACCCCACCTTTAAACTCCAAAAAGGGAAAACAGTATAAAATGCTCGAGCAGGATTTGTCCGTGGTTCTGACCGATTCCGATGAACCCAAAGTACTTCATGTATTTTGTCACTGCTACGCTGGAATAAACTTCTTGTTCTTCATTAAGATCTTCACCCTCATCGTTTTATTTTCACACACATTTTTTTATTCCTTACACTAGAACATATGCTTTTACAACAAAAAAAAAAATTGCAATGTAATGTAGCATCTCTAATTTTATACCAACTTTCTTACCAAGCAGTTTTTTTTTCTTCTCCTCACATACACACTGCTGATTTTAAACAGCTCCAGCACAGGTGCTAACATGCTACAAATGCTGAGAGTGTTGAAAAATCTTGCTATGATGTAGCATCTTGTTGGATTAAACACAGGACACATAACACAAGAGATGGCTGGTGATATTAGATGTTTAGGGAGTCAAGAACGGCTCTCAAAAAACAGCACAACAGAGAAAGTATTCAGGTTTAGCGGTGCGTTAGATCGTGAACACTTGGTATTTTTAAATATTTTGGCTTTAAGACTTTTTTTAACAGCAAGGACAATGTGATTTGGTGGAAGAAAGAAACCTTTTTATCTGTGAAATCTCTGCTTAGCTATGTACATTAACCACTGGTGCACATGCATGCTAGCATGAGCACACTCACTTTCTGACACACACACACACTCACGCAATAAAGTCATAAAGGAAATACACAGACTTGCAAACTTGTTTCAAGTTAGAGGGCGAGAGTGTGTAATTGAGCTTAAGTAGGCTAGCACTGACAAACAGTCTTTACAGTTACACCCTTTTCCTGTGACATACACTTCATTCTGTTGACACGCATTTACACACACACATGCACACACATTTACATGCACACACACACCTCTTTAGTGGCTATAATGCTGTTTTGGGTTGCTTCATCCCATGCGATACGACACTGATCACGCCTCCAGCTTCAGAGAGCCAGCAACGCCCTGTACTGTAAACACAACTGAGCTCAAAGCCTGCCAGAGACGTAGCACAAGGACGGCTCACGCACATCTGCGTCATTATTAACCAAACATTGAGCTTGCACTGTACACCGAGCATAATATTTATGGGTAATTTGAAGCTCACAGCTGATGAATGTCAGTTCAAGCATCTGCACTTAAGATTATGGGCCGTGTTGCCCAAATACGCATCGTCCTCCTTTTTTTCTTTTGTATCTCTGCAGTCTGAACGAAACGCTGCTCCTGGGCCTCTGCTCAGACATTTGAGGCAGGACTGTTAGACTATCCTAAGTCCATAACTCCCTCCATGAGCAGCAGGGGGTTGTGGACGAGAGGAGACGGCGAGGGCGTCATTCTCCCCCTTAGCTTAAAACAAATACTCAATTTAAAGTGAAGGCTACACTTTGCTGTAACTAAATATGGTCATGGCAGTAAAGGAGCTCAAATTGAGTGGGTGGGTTGAGTTTGGGGGAAGGGGTGCAGATGCCTGAACCAGATGCTGTTAGTCACTAGTGGTTAGCACCGCTAACAGCGGTCAGAATGTGCTAGCCTTGCACAAACGTCTTTCCGAGAAATCCAGCCAACAGCCCCCAGCCTCAGCAGAGAGAGAGAGAGAGAGAGAGAGAGAGAGAGAGAGAGAGAGAGAGAGAGGGGCTGCCAAGGAAAGACAACTCGATGTAAAAACCTCATGGCTGCTTAATGAGTTGGCTTTAAGTCTCTGCAGAGGATTTCTACAAGCAGTTTGACTCTGACTCGAGGGTGCCTGCTTCCTGCTGAGAATTTCAAAATTCTGGGCTGCTTCATAGCCGGAGCTCTGCAGTCTGGCTGCTCAGTGAGAAACTATATATAGAAAGTGCTTATCGTTTAGTCATGTTTTAATAATAGGGATAATAATAAACTTTGTTTGGATAGTGCTTAGAATGCACTCTGCAGTGGCTTGGGGTAAAAGCGTATCTGTGACTAACAGAGAGAGAAGAGAGAGAGAGAGAGAGAGAGAGAAAGTGGGGAAAGATGGAAGGGGCAAAGACAGAGACAAAAATGGATATATTAAATAAGGTTAATGAGTTCATAAAGCATAGAGGTGGGAGTTCTTTCTCGAACCAAACACATCTGGTAGCGTTTAAAGCTCTGCAGTGTGTGCTCGCAGTGTTGTCGGGGTTTTGTTGGGTTTTTTTTCTCAAAGAGGAAATTTAGGAGACAGAGATCTTCCTTTAGTATGGGTCAGTGACCAGTTGATGTCTCCAGCAAGTACTTTTCTGCCTCAGACATGAGGTTTTTAACCTATCAATTTTCAACCCTACATAAATGCCAGCATGTTCTAATCTCTCTCTCTCTCTCTCTCTCTCTCTCTCTCTTTCTCTCTCTCTCTCTCTCGTTGATTATAGAGGGTTCTGGCTGACCACCTCTGAAGCTGTTGTTGCATCTCGTCCCCTGTCCCCTGTAGCCCTTATCTGAGTCATCACTTCCATCTTAAGCGCCGACGTTCATTTGCTGAGATCGTAGACAAGGAACATCTCGTTTGTCTGGTGGAATTTTGCTGCCACTCAGGCACTGACGGTGAGTACCAGTTACTCTCTCTCTCTCTCTCTCTCTCTCTCTCTCTCTCTCCTTATTACGATTCAGATTCCTTGACCCATAATCACACACACGACGACTTAGATTTCCTGCCATTCCCACATGGCAGACAAAATCAATTTCTGACACCTTCTCGGTTTGCACAAAGCCGGTGACATCAGCGCAAGTGCAGGTGTGGATTTCGGACACGTCTGAGTCACTATTCTTCACATGGTCTAATCAAGCGTTATGGTGAGGCTTATGAAGCTTGATGTCTGTAAAGCAGCAACTGAAAATGTCATTCGTGTGATAACATCATGAACAACCATCCAAAGATCTGTGAGTCCAGTGGTGTTAAGAGCACCGAATTAGAATGCATTAGAATTTTTATTATTAACACTTTTAACAATGGATATTGTCTCAAATGTCTCAAAGCAGCTTTGCAGAAATCTGGAAAGTTAAAAGAAATGAATGTTTATCCCTAGCTTAAAGGGATACCTATTCATTTAACCTAGAGTCGCATGTTGTCGAATCTGCCCATAAAATCAGCGTAACACACACTTCATCAACAATGTCCTTATTACTTTGTTCCTGTACATTTAATCTCACTGGTTGGAGCGTGTGATTATTTAAGCATACCATTTTAACAACCTGAAAAATACTCATCAAAAGCTTATAGCATTCATTCATTCATTCATTCATTCATTCATCTTCTACCGCTTATCCGAACTATCTCGGGTCACGGGGAGCCTGTGCCTATCTCAGGCGTCATCGGGCATCAAGGCAGCTTATAGCATCAATATGTTTAAAAAGCAATATTAAGTAGAGTAGAACAATAACATAATAATAACTAAAATAACAAACCGCATTGATTGTGACAATCGAATTCACAGGAGCGTCAAAATAATGAGTACTCAGGTGTAGTGTTGAGCAAGCGATCACTCGAGCAGGAGTGCTGTTGTACTGATTATCAGCATGCCTGCGATATAGCTGTGGTTTGGGTGTAGGAACGAGGCTGCAGGTGAACGGCAGTTCTATAAACAGGAAATTAACAGTGAGTAACTGACATTTCAGGCACAATATGGAAAATATTTTGGTCGATTTTTTTATTTATTTATTTATTTTTTTGTCTTATTTTTGTCCCATTTTTCTCCCGCTAGTAAAAATAGTTCCCAAAAAAATCCACAGCTGTTGCCATGCGATGCAGAGACAGATGACAGCCTGTAGTAGCTGGAGTAACACGTTCAGCATAGTGAACTAGTACTAGAAATGGATGTTTATTTATGCTAATGAACAAGCAAAGTACAAACCGTCAAATCTACCAGGGCTTTTGTACTAAATATCACACCAGGACTAACTGTGTCATGTATTTTTGATCTTGGATTTTATTTTTTCATATGAACCTCAAAACTGGCCAAAAGCAATTTTATTGTATACATATTTAATATATATTTTCGTCTTAGTTGCAGCTTCACAAACAGTAGGAACATCTAACAGCTTCACTCTTATCCTCATTCAGTATTTACTTCTTCTTTACCTCAGATGTTTGCGAGCCTGCCGAATTTATATTTGCACACTGCAGAATCTTACACGCCTGTTTAATTTGTTAAAAGAAAAAAAAACTACAGTTATTATGAAAGATTAAATTGTCGTGTAAAAACGGCAATAATGGGCGGGACCTGTGTTTTCACAACTGGAGCTGCTGACAGATTTAACAATAAGTCTCAGGTTCATTCCTGCGTCACTCTCTGTGCTGATCTGGGCTTGTTTGTGCAGACCGCTGATGAATAAGGGCCATTAAATACACAATAATAATCCTAAAATCAGTCAATATATCAGTAATATGGTTATACAGTTCTGTAGGTCTGCTGCTTTTAAGATGTTCAGTTTACAACCATGTAAACACCTTTCCTTTTATAAATACTGTTCTAATCTTTCATACCTAATATTCAGCGTTCTGTCTATCCGGCTTTCTCAAACAGCAGCCAAGGACCCGAGCTGTTATTTCGATTCATACATGATTTTTAAAAGTAGCTGTTAAAGTAGCTATTAGAGTTAAGTTGTTGCTCTAAGACATTATTTATAGGTCTTCTTGTTCAGTTCCTACGGATTGGATGAAAACCCATTAACCCATTTAATTCAATGGACCAAGCGAACTAGCTGAGATCTAAACAAAATGTAAGACTAATAGCTTTGATAATGCTTCACAGACCCCTGAGGGTCCCAGGAAGCCACCGTGGAGAGTGATGGCTATTAGCAACCTATTTAGAGCCTAAATAGATGTTTTTTCTGTTATAATTGCAAATCAGATGGAAATAAATTGTCATCTTTTTTTTTATTTTTATATTCTTTAATGGTTGTTTTTTTATTTGTAAGTGAGCTCCAACTCAAAATCTCAAAATAAAGCAATCTGTAAAACTCCAGGCTAGAATGTGTGGATACTAGTGTCAGAGGTGAGACGCTTTTATTCACGGGTGAGTAAACATGTCTCCTGATGTGTTTTATCTTGTGTTACTATTGTGTGAGGTATCACAGAGTCGAGTTCTTTCTTTAAACACATATTTTATTTACAGCTGACAACATGAGGCGATTATTACACAACAAGCTTAGATAAAAAATAAATAAATAAATAAATAAATAAATAAAGACACGTGCATACATACATACTCACATACATACACACACTCACGTACATACGCACCCCCCCCCACACACACACACATGCTCACAATCATACACACAAACACACGCACACACATTGTGCATTTGAAATCCTGATGCGTGAGATTTCCCAGGCGCATACATACAGTCAGATGCTTTTCTGTTACGTTGACTGATGGTAAATTTTGAGGTCATGGATTTTAAACTAAAGAACATTCCACACAGAGCACATTGGATACTGTACACTTTAACTCTCGCCTGTCTGGTGCAGTTGTTTTCACTCGAAGATGGAGACGCGAGACGTTTGTCTCTTTAGTCTCTGACTGAGCCACAGGGCTTCTCAAACCTAAAAAAGCACCAGTCCTGCTGCTGACTGAACACCAACACGAACCAGCAAAAAAAATGCTTTCGTCTCAGTGCCAGGCAGAGCATCTGAGCACACGGTCTGCCCTGTCGGAGGAATCTTTAATACATCAACTCACACACTCGCTTAATGCAGTATCTCACACAATCCCTGAGCTGTCACCCTGCCGTTCACACACGTGCAGTGATCCTTCATTCATGCTGCTCATGGTAACTGATTCTTACCCTGTATTCACACCAGCAGCTCACATCGCTGTACATACCAGTGGCCAATGTTCTACAGAGCAACTAGCTAAAGATGTCTAACCTCAACAAACATGGTGGCTTGCTTATTCTTAACACAGATAGATTTCTGCTAAAAATAAAAATCCCTGCCATGGATTTGCGGCAAAGCCACTGCTGCTTCTTGAGATACTGTGGTTTTGTTTCGTGTTCAGTCTGTAAACTGCTTTATTCATCTTCTTCAGCATTCTGGGTTAAGGTGACTAGTCACTCGGTTCTTGTAATATTGATGCTTTTAGACAGGTTTAAGACGGAAAAAATGTCCTACAAAACCCAGTCCTAATGGAATACAGAAGTTTTTTTTTTTAGATTAAAAATAGAATGCTAAAGGCAAATTAGGCCGTGTGTGTGTGTGTCTGTGTGTGTGACTGTGTGTAGGTGATAATTGTGTACTTTAGCCGGTATCTATCCTCTGTGAGCAGCCAGGAGCATTTTCCCACGGCCCATTGATATTCTGAGTGGGTAGCGCATTAAGTGCGGTATTGATCCACAGATGTGATGCATCCTTCGGGATTCACCCAAAGCTGCTCTGGGGTCCATTCTGTCAGTACATCTTATCTCTTCAAGCCCTCTTCCAGGCATCCAGAATGACATGAGGAAAGGTGTGGGTCTGCATGGGGGTGCGTGGCTGTGTTTGTTTGTGTGGGTGTGTCTGCACCAGTGTGTTTCAGTGTGCCTGTGTGTGTGAGAGTGTGTGTGTGTGAGAGTGTGTGTGTGTGAGAGTGTGTGTGTGAGAGTGTGTGTGTGAGAGTGTGTGTGTGAGAGTGTGTGTGTGAGAGTGTGTGTGTGTGAGAGTGTGTGTGTGTGTGTGTGAGAGTGTGTGTGTGTGAGAGTGTGTGTGTGTGAGAGTGTGTGTGTGTGAGTGTGTGTGTGTGAGAGTGTGTGTGTGTGTGTGAGTGTGTGTGTGAGTGTGTGAGTGTGTGTGTGTGTGAGTGTGTGTGTGTGTGTGAGTGTGTGTGTGTGTGTGAGTGTGTGTGTGTGTGTGAGTGTGTGTGTGTGAGAGAGTGTGTGTGTGTGTGTGAGAGTGTGTGTGTGAGAGTGTGTGTGTGAGAGTGTGTGTGTGAGAGTGTGTATGTGAGAGTGTGTGTGTGTGTGAGTGTGTGTGAGAGTGTGTGTGTGTGTGAGAGTGTGTGTGTGTGAGAGTGTGTGTGTGTGAGAGTGTGTGAGAGTGTGTGTGAGTGTGTGTGAGTGTGTGTGTGTGTGTGTGTGTGTGAGAGAGAGTGTGTGTGTGTGTGTATGTGAGAGTGTGAGTATGTGAGAGAGAGAGTTTGAGTGTGTGTGAGTGTGTGTGTGTGCGTGAGAGAGAGAGTTTGAGTGTGAGTGTGTGTGGTGTGTGTGTGTGTGAGAGAGAGTTTGAGTGTGAGAGTGTGTGTGGTGTGTGTGTGTGTGTGAGAGAGAGTTTGAGTGTGAGGGTGTGTATGGTGTGTCTGGTGTGTGTGTGTGTGTGAGAGAGAGTTTGAGTGTGAGAGTGTGTCTGGTGTGTCTGGTGTGTGTGTGTGTGTGTGTGTGAGAGAGAGAGTTTGAGTGTGAGAGTGTGTCTGGTGTGTGTGTGTGAGAGAGAGAGTTTGAGTGTGAGAGTGTGTGTGGTGTGTGTGTGTGTGTGTGTGTGTGTGAGAGAGAGAGAGTTTGAGTGTGAGAGTGTGTCTGGTGTGTCTGGTGTGTGTGTGTGTGTGTTTTTTTTCCTTTTGGTTTTGATATTTTTCCCACATTTCTGGGCAACATGTCAGCTATTGAGTTTTGCTTAAAACTGACTAAATCTGCATCTCCTTAAGCTTGGGATTATTGCACAAGTCAGAGCCTTCCTCCTTCTTTCCCCCATAATGCATCTCTCAGGCTTTCAGAGTGAAAAGAGAGAAGCAGAATAGTGATGTGACTTGAACGAGACCCTTTTCCTGAGTTAACACCACAGCACTTTGAAGGCCAGAAGAGATGGCTAGTGTTATTGTGAGCGGTCTGCTGTTTTAAAGTGTGTCGATGCTACATGCTGGTGTGCGTCGCTTCAGACACGAGTCTGTGCCCAGCGGGTGAGATGTACAATAAGGACCAAATGGTCTGAACATTTGTGTCATCTTTTCTCAAAGACTAAAACAAAATCTAACTTTAATTAATACTTATTTTTAAATAAGCTTAAGTTTTTAAATCTGAATATCCAGGCCATATACTGAGTGCTTTATTAATTAATGTGATGCAATATCAGTCAGATAATCACACATGAATACTTCAAGCGCTCTGCAGTCAGAGTTATTGTTGTCGGTGCTGTCGTCCTGGCAACTAAACCAAAGCCATCCTGTTTTAATTGGTACATTGATTCATTATGTCTCACTCATCATTTCAGTAAATAATCACCAGCCTTACTGGCATAATAATAAAAAAAAGTTGCAGGGTGCGTGATGGTCGGATCGGGTACTGATGTGGCTGACATGAACAGATAAAATCCCTGATAACAAATCCAGTTTTGGCTGAAAAGTATACTTTTTTCCCCTTTCCCCACTAGTTTCTAGTTTCTATTTGTAACATACTTTGACACATTAAATCATTTTAAATCTGTTGCTGTTGTGGTTGTGTTTTGGCCGCTGACTGCTCGGAGTCGACACAGCGGCTCGTCCGATCTGCATATTTGATTTTTGGCACAGGTTTTGCTTCCTAACGCAACCCTCCTATTTTATTTGAGCGCAGATCTGGCACCGAGTGTTAACCCCTCAGAGGATGGGGTGGTTCCCTGCTCGGGACTCTACTCAGCTGAGAGTGTGGGATCCTGCCGCTGGATCACCAGGGACTAATCTTAAATATAATTCAACAGAAAAAAAAAAACACAGAGGTGTTTTGGAGAAAAATGTCAAATCCGACTAAAGATCTGTCTGGTCTAAAACCAGATTAGTTTAATGCAGTTGTTGGATTGACAAAATGGCCATAAATCTAATCAGTTCAGTTTGTCTTTGATATCAACTCTCACAACATCCACATTGCGCCTGTACTACTGTAGATATGGAATGGATTAAATATAATGTTTTCCTATTTTGTAACCAGACTTCACTTATATGATTATATCTGATTATTAAGTTATTAAGTTGTTATGATCAACACTTCTGATTAAGAGAAATGTATTCAAGCTGTATCAGGTTTATGTAAGTGATGACATGTACAGTGTTTGTTTGTGGAGGTTACTGCATTATGGGTAAGATATGATTGAATGGCATGTCGGCAGGCGAAAGAGTGCAGCGAGAATCTCTGCTATTCCCTTTAA
This sequence comes from Tachysurus vachellii, assembly GCF_030014155.1. Taxonomy (NCBI): domain Eukaryota; kingdom Metazoa; phylum Chordata; class Actinopteri; order Siluriformes; family Bagridae; genus Tachysurus; species Tachysurus vachellii. The sequence continues at coordinate 19,331,054 of NC_083464.1, read as the reverse complement.
GAAACTCAGATATGAGATGATGTGGAACGTGGAAAAAACATGACTTAAGTGTAGAAGTTGTTGAAGCATACAGTAAGTGGCACTTTTTTTTTTTTTGTATTTTTTTTTTTTATTATTATTATTATGCAAACAGACAATTACAATATTTACAGAAGAGAAATTAGATGCAAAATACAAATACAAAGACCAACAAAACAAAACGTACGTGTGTGTGTGTGTAACTGTAAGTGTAACTGGGTGTGGGAGTGGAGATATATGAATGAAGGAGCATGTAGGGAAGTACAACAGATATAAAATGTATACGTGTATATATATATATATATATATATATATATATATATATATATATATATATATAAAAATAAATCAAAGAGGAATATATATAAATTAATTTAAATAATAATAATTATAATGACAATAATAATGATAAAGATGATAATAGTATCACTCAAAACAAAAAAACAAAAACAAAATTAATTTAACAAAATAAATAAATAAATAAATAAAACAAAACAAGTAAGTGGCACTTTTACTCAACTTGAGACAAAGGCATTAGTTTTGTCGCTTTCTAATCTCACATGGAACTGTTCAATTCATTTATATCTTAAATGGATATTTTTATTATCCTTCAGTCATCTGCTTGAATGAAGCTGAGCTACTGCAGTCTGTTTTTTTTTTTTGTTTGTTTTTGTTTGTTTTTTTTTTTTTGGTTTTTTGTTTTTTTATTCCTTTTTTCCTCAAGGGTTTCAAGAGTTAATCAGCTGAAGACTGTGAGCAGCTGGCAGCACCTCATAACTGTCACATGTGCTTCACTGCTTTTTCCTCATTTCTCTCAATAAGATTGGTATCCATGCCAGACTGATTATGCGAGCTGTTCATTTTATTAGCTGACTTGGATTTAGGTTTAGTCCTAGTCTGTTACTGACAATAGAAAGTAGTTGTAGGCATATGTTTGTCTTTTGGTTATTGTTAGTGTCGGTGATGATTTGGGAGAAACTACAACAGGCTTTATACAATGAACAACAACGAAAAAACAGGGTGCTTTTCAACAGGATAAAGTGTCACATCATAAAATAACAAATCTATAAAAAGAAAAAAAAACTAACTTTGCTAATGTAAGAGGACAAGCAAGGTGGGTCACACTGGAAGAAAAGGATCTGTGGTTAAGGTCTTTCAACATCTCATGATTTCATTGTTAATAAGAAAGCTTAAAGAAATTTCTTAATGACCACTGATTTACAGAGTGATCGATGTAGAGTGAGCGTGATTCATCTATAGTGTTAAAATAAACCATAAACCATGCTGGCACTGATGAGAACTGCTTTGTGATAACGTGTCTGCTGCAGAACACCAGCATCGTGGGTCCAGTTCTCAGCTCAGGTGCACCTGTTTAATTTTTTCAAACACTCAAACCGTGTGTGTGTGTGTGTATATGTGTGAGTATGTGTGAGTGAGGGAGTGAGTATGTGTGTGTGAGTGAGTATATGTGCGTGTGAGTGAGTGAGTATATGTGTGCGTGTGAGGGAGTGAGCGAGTGAGGGAGTGTGCACGGGTTGGTGGGTGGGTGAGGTATTGACTATGTGTGTTGGACAGTTGGACTATGTGTGTGTGTGTGTGTGTCTGAGTGAGTGAGAGAGTGAATGAGTGTGAGTGAGAGTAAAAGAATGTGTGAGAGAGTGTGTGTTCGTGTGTGTGTAAGTCAGAGTATGAGTGGGTGAGTGAGGGAGTGTGGGTGGATGGGTGAGTGAGAGAGTAAGAGATTGAGCGTGTGGGTGAGTGAGAGATATAGTGTGGGTGGGTGAGTGAGAGTGTAAGAGAGTGAGCTTGTGGGTGGGCGAGTGAGCGAGAGAGCGAGCGTGTGGGTGAGTGAGCGAGAGCGCAAGCGTGTGGGTGAGTAAGCGAGAGCGCGTGCGTGTGGGCGAACGAGAGAGAGCGCGTGCGGGTGGGCGAACGAGAGAGAGCGCGTGGGGTGGGCGAACGAGAGAGAGCGCGTGGGGTGGGCGAACGAGAGAGAGCGCGTGGGGTGGGCGAACGAGAGAGAGCGCGTGGGGTGGGCGAACGAGAGAGAGCGCGTGGGGTGGGCGAACGAGAGAGAGCGTGTGGGGTGGGCGAACGAGAGAGTGTGGTTGGGTGAGAGAGTAAGAGAGTGGGCGAGTGAGAGAGTAAGCATGTGGGTGGGTGAGTGAGAGAGAGCGAGCATGTGGGTGAGTGAGAGAGAGCGCGTGGGGGTGGGCGAATGATAGAGTGAACGTGTGGGTGAGTGAGAGAGAGCGAGCATGTGGGTGAGTGAGAGAGAGCGCGTGGGGGTGGGCGAATGATAGAGTGAACGTGTGGGTGAGTGAGAGAGAGCGAGCATGTGGGTGAGTGAGAGAGAGCGCGTGGGGGTGGGCGAATGATAGAGTGAACGTGTGGGTGAGTGAGAGAGAGAGAGCATGTGGGTGAGTGAGAGAGAGAGCGAGCGTGTGGGTGAGTGAGAGAGAGCGCGTGGGGGTGAGTTATAGAGAGAGCGAGTGTGTGGGTGGGCGAGTGAGAGAGAGCGTGGTGGTGGGCGAATGAGAGAGTGTGGTTGGGTGAGAGAGTAAGAGAGTGGGCAAGTGAGAGAGTACTGTAAGCGTGTGGGTGGGCGAGTGAGAGAGCGAGCGTGTGGGTGAGTGAGAGAGAGAGTGAGCGTGTGGGTGAGTGAGAGAGAGAGCGTGGGTTGGGCGAATGAGAGAGTGTGGTTGGGTGAGAGAGTAAGAGAGTGGGCGAGTGAGAGAGTAAGCATGTGGGTGGGTGAGTGAGAGAGAGCGAGCATGTGGGTGAGTGAGAGAGAGCGCGTGGGGGTGGGCGAATGATAGAGTGAACGTGTGGGTGAGTGAGAGAGAGCGAGCATGTGGGTGAGTGAGAGAGAGCGCGTGGGGGTGGGCGAATGATAGAGTGAACGTGTGGGTGAGTGAGAGAGAGAGAGCATGTGGGTGAGTGAGAGAGAGAGCGAGCGTGTGGGTGAGTGAGAGAGAGCGCGTGGGGGTGAGTTATAGAGAGAGCGAGTGTGTGGGTGGGCGAGTGAGAGAGAGCGTGGTGGTGGGCGAATGAGAGAGTGTGGTTGGGTGAGAGAGTAAGAGAGTGGGCAAGTGAGAGAGTACTGTAAGCGTGTGGGTGGGCGAGTGAGAGAGTACTGTAAGCGTGTGGGTGGGCGAGTGAGAGAGCGAGCGTGTGGGTGAGTGAGAGAGAGAGTGAGCGTGTGGGTGAGTGAGAGAGAGAGCGTGGGTTGGGCGAATGAGAGAGTGTGGTTGGGTGAGAGAGTAAGAGAGTGGGCGAGTGAGAGAGTAAGCATGTGGGTGGGTGAGTGAGAGAGAGCGAGCATGTGGGTGAGTGAGAGAGAGCGCGTGGGGGTGGGCGAATGATAGAGTGAACGTGTGGGTGAGTGAGAGAGAGCGAGCATGTGGGTGAGTGAGAGAGAGCGCGTGGGGGTGGGCGAATGATAGAGTGAACGTGTGGGTGAGTGAGAGAGAGAGAGCATGTGGGTGAGTGAGAGAGAGAGAGCATGTGGGTGAGTGAGAGAGCGAGCGTGTGGGTGAGTGAGAGAGAGCGCGTGGGGGTGAGTTATAGAGAGAGCGAGTGTGTGGGTGGGCGAGTGAGAGAGAGCGTGGTGGTGGGCGAATGAGAGAGTGTGGTTGGGTGAGAGAGTAAGAGAGTGGGCAAGTGAGAGAGTACTGTAAGCGTGTGGGTGGGCGAGTGAGAGAGCGAGCGTGTGGGTGAGTGAGAGAGAGAGTGAGCGTGTGGGTGAGTGAGAGAGCGAGCGTGGGTTGGGCGAATGAGAGAGTGTGGTTGGGTGAGAGAGTAAGAGAGTGGGCGAGTGAGAGAGAGAGCGAGTGTGTGTGTGTGCATGATAGGAATCAGTTACTATTAAGACCTCATACAGTCTGTTGTCTGTGTCCTGAAGCATTACCTGGCTGATTCTGTCAGAGCTCTTTTTCTGAAGAGTGACTTTTAAAACATTTCTCCACGTTTCTGACTTTGTGTTTTCTGTTCAACATGCTATGGACCATCCTATAACCAGAAAAGAACTAAGGCCACGTTCACACTGCAGGTAAAAGTGGCCCAAAAATTTTTTTGGGGTCAAGTGACCAGGTCAGACTTCTTCAGGAGTAGTGTGAACACTCAAATCTGGCCCAGATCTGGTTTTTTCAAATCAGATCTGGACCACTTCCATATGTGGTCCTGAATCAGACCCAAATCTGATCTTTTCCAATGTGGCCGCAGTGTGAACAGCCAAGGCGGATTTGATGCGACTTTTACGTCAATCTACATCGACATTCGTCACAATTATGCACCGGCGAAAACTTATTTATTTATTTTTTTCTTTTTGCGCCGGCGAAAACGTGACACAAACGTGACTGGTAACGTGTGTGTTAAGAGTGTTTATATAAAGTGTTTACGTGAACCAGCTCATAATGTTTGCATTGAATACATCACATTATAGCATTAGATATGTTTGCTTGCACCAGATGATACAATACTTCCTCCATAACCTCGCCAACTTTTTAGCGCAACGCCGTGCTGCGTGTGACGTCATTGTTATTGTTCATTTGCGCATGCGGGTCAGTTCGAAACAGCAAACAGTTCACACTGGTATCTGATCTAGGCCACATTTTAAAAGGTAATGTGAACAGCCAAACAAAAAAATCAGATCTGAGCAAAATATCCGAATTAAGACTTGCAGTGTGAACGCGGCCAAAGTATTAGAGTGTAAAAGGCATCTTAAAAAGAACCTTGAGGCACTTAGACGATCCTCCTGAATGAACTTTTCCACACATATTTAAGTTTAAACCAGAACTGACCACTCCAAAATCTTCTCATACCAAGAACATTTATTTGAGAATATGAATTTATTTGAATGAACGTTGATAAAAAAAAAGAAACCTTCATCACCAAAGATATGATCATATATTATTATTTTATACTTCAGTAACACATTTAGTGTATAGAACAATTACAGCTTGTTTCTGTATAGTATAGTATAGTATAGTATAGTATAGTATATAATCTATTATATAGTATAGTACAGTAGAGTATAGTATACAGGGAGTGCAGAATTATTAGGCAAATGAGTATTTTGACCACATCATCCTCTTTATGCATGTTGTCTTACTCCAAGCTGTATAGGCTCGAAAGCCTACAACCAATTAAGCATATTAGGTGATGTGCATCTCTGTAATGAGAAGGGGTGTGGTCTAATGACATCTACACCCTATATCAGGTGTGCATAATTATTAGGCAACTTCCTTTCCTTTGGCAAAATGGGTCAAAAGAAGGACTTGACAGGCTCCGAAAAGTCAAAAATAGTGAGATATCTTGCAGAGGGATGCAGCACTCTTAAAATTGCCAAGCTTCTGAAGCGTGATCATCGAACAATCAAGCGTTTCATTCAAAATAGTCAACAGGGTCGCAAGAAGCGTGTGGAAAAACCAAGGCGCAAAATAACTGCCCATGAACTGAGAAAAGTCAAGCGTGCAGCTGCCAAGATGCCACTTGCCACCAGTTTTGCCATATTTCAGAGCTGCAACATCACTGGAGTGCCCAAAAGCACAAGGTGTGCAATACTCAGAGACATGGCCAAGGTAAGAAAGGCTGAAAAACGACCACCACTGAACAAGACACACAAGCTGAAACGTCAAGACTGGGCCAAGAAATATCTGAAGACTGATTTTTCTAAGGTTTTATGGACTGATGAAATGAGAGTGAGTCTTGATGGGCCAGATGGATGGGCTCGTGGCTGGATCGGTAAAGGGCAGAGAGCTCCAGTCCGACTGAGACGCCAGCAAGGTGGAGGTGGAGTACTGGTTTGGGCTGGTATCATCAAAGATGAGCTTGTGGGGCCTTTTCGGGTTGAGGATGGGGTCAAGCTCAACTCCCAGTCCTACTGCCAGTTTCTGGAAGACACCTTCTTCAAGCAGTGGTACAGGAAGAAGTCTGCATCCTTCAAGAAAAACATGATTTTCATGCAGGACAATGCTCCATCACACGCGTCCAAGTACTCCACAGCGTGGCTGGCAAGAAAGGGTCTAAAAGAAGAAAAACTAATGACATGGCCTCCTTGTTCACCTGATCTGAACCCCATAGAGAACCTGTGGTCCATCATCAAATGTGAGATTTACAAGGAGGGAAAACAGTACACCTCTCTGAAGAGTGTCTGGGAGGCTGTGGTTGCTGCTGCACGCAATGTTGACGGTGAACAGATCAAAACACTGACAGAATCCATGGATGGCAGGCTTTTGAGTGTCCTTGCAAAGAAAGGTGGCTATATTGGTCACTGATTTGTTTTTGTTTTGTTTTTGAATGTCAGAAATGTATATTAGTGAATGTTGAGATGTAATATTGGTTTCACTGGTGAAAATAAATAATTGAAATGGGTATATATTTGTTTTTTGTTAAGTTGCCTAATAATTATGCACAGTAATAGTCACCTGCACACACAGATATCCTCCTAAAATAGCTAAAACTACAAACAAACTAAAAACTACTTCCAAAAATATTCAGCTTTGCTATTAATGAGTTTTTTGGGTTCATTGAGAACATGGTTGTTGTTCAATAATAAAATTAATCCTCAAAAATACAACTTCCCTAATAATTCTGCACTCCCTGTATATTGTAGTATATAGTATAGTACAGTTTAGTATATAATATATTATATAGTACAGTAGAGTATAATACATAGTATATTATAGTGTAGTATATAATATATTATATAGTACAGTAGACTATAGTATATAGTGTAGTATAGTATAGTATATATTGTAGTATATAGTATAGTGTAGTATATAATATATTATATAGCATAGTATAGTGTAGTGGGGGGGCACGGTGGCTTAGTGGTTAGCACGTTCGCCTCACACCTCCAGGTTTGGGGGTTCGATTCCCGCCTCCGCCTTGTGTGTGTGGAGTTTGCATGTTCTCCCCGTGCCTCGGGGGTTTCCTCCGGGTACTCCGGTTTCCTCCCCCGGTCCAAAGACATGCATGGTAGGTTGATTGGCATCTCTGGAAAATTGTCCATAGTGTGTGATTGCGTGAGTGAATGAGAGTGTGTGTGTGCCCTGCGATGGGTTGGCACGCCGTCCAGGGTGTATCCTGCCTTGATGCCCGATGACGCCTGAGATAGGCACAGGCTCCCCGTGACCCGAGGTAGTTCGGATAAGCGGTAGAAGATGAGTGAGTGAGTATAGTGTAGTTATATAATATATAGAATAGTATATAGTATAGTATATAATATATAGTACAGTATAGTACAGTACAGTATAGTATATAGCATAGCATAGTATAGTATAGTGCAGTAGGCATGTTTTTATAGTAACTAACTTCCAACATTGTCCTCGGTATGAGACTGGAGGGGAAAAAAGCAGAAAAAAACAGTAAAGTAACTGCACAAGATGGTGTAGTGTGTAATGTCTATTAATTCATGTGAATGTAGAAAGACGATGCAGGGAAAATCTTTCACCTTTCTAAAACTGACCAGCGTTTTCATCTCCTTTTGTCATTTTCATCTCCTTTTATTCTCTGTGGAAAATGTCACAGTGCTACATTTTGTCATAGGGCCTAATTCTTTAATTAAAAAGCACACTATCTACTATACACGCTACACACACTGTATACACACTACACACTATATACTACACACTGTACACACTATACATACAACACAATACACACACTATACACTATACACACTATACACTACATACACTATACACTACACACTATGCACTATACACACTATAGACACTACACACTACACAATACATACACTATACACATTACACACTATACACACTACACACACTTTGTGCTTGTCACCTATGTGAAAATGAATGTGAATCAGATTCTCAAACACGTACATGTCAGTGTGTATACAGACATCCCAGTCACTCAAGATCAATTCGAAATCTTGTCTTTTACTTAGCAGTTATTTCCTGTTCAGATAAGTTCTTTTTTTATATCCTTAACCAAAGCTGCCCCAAGGTTAAATTAGAATATTCATGGAGCTGGATTTTAGAAATCACTTGGCTTGGGAGGATGGAGTTAAATGAATCCTTGCTGCTTTCCTCTGAAATACCCACAATCCTTCGCAGTCATCATTTTATGCTTAATACATGTCTCCTATCTACAGTTGATGAAAGCGTATGATTGTAGAGACTTATTTTGGCCAATAGAACTCTCTTACTACTACTTTTTTCTTTTTCTTAAACCCTTTGAAGATTTGATTTGGGTGCCAAATGTTAATGTGTCTAAACTCCACAAATCAGTTTTCTTTTTCTGTATATAGAACATCCATGTGCTGAGGTTTTTTTTATGTGATGATTATGTGCATACACTGCAGAATGTAGCACGAATGTTATATTCTGTGCCGTTTCTAATTAAAAACCAGAATAAGAATCTGCAGGTATTTGCACGCTGTATTTAAACCGGTGCACTAAAGCAGAGAAATGAATGCTCCTTGCACCTTTCATGTGCTCACCACGCCTGGTAAGAGAAAGAGAAAGTGCTGCAGACTGATTGCTGCTTCTTGTGTAAAATAGGCTTAAAACACAAGATCACGCATCCTGCTGTACTTGTTTGTCGTCTCTACATGCAGGAAGGTGAAGTGGAAATTCTGTAGAAATCCATCGAAATCAAACACTCACACTTTCACCATGAACTTGATTCTCTACAAATACGCCATGATTTGGCAGCTTGTAGTTTCATAAAACAGTCTTTGTATAGTAATTATACACACATATACACTCGTGCACAATTAAAAAAAGACACATACACACACACAGCCTATTTTATTCACTGCCCCATTGCTGTCTTATGCCACATTTTTTATAGCAGTCAACAGAAACACTAGCAGCAAGATATTTATCTACTGTAGCAGTCTTTTAACAAGGTAACCATGTAAGACATCATTATTTTTACGCAAACCATAAACTAGTAACTATTCAATCAGGAACTGTTACTTCTTTCTTCATCAGACGGGGCAGGAGGTGCTGATATGATCATTTCACCTTTTCTTTGACTTTCCTTTTTCCTGTGTGTGGTTTTTTTATGTTATTTTGTAGTGTTGTTATTTCTTAGTTATATGAAGTGTTGGGTATTTAAATATATGTTTGTTAATACAATTATTAGAATATAAATGTTTTTTTTTAGTTTGGTTATTTGTTCCTGTTTTTTCCCCCCTTTTATTTATTTATTTGTTTGTTTGTTTGTTTTTATTTATTTATTTTTTATTGGGTTTTTTTTGTTTTTTTTTTGCTGTTACTGAAAGATTGAATTATTCATCCTTTAGTCAGTACAGAACTAATTACCATTGTGGCATTTTTTAAGCATGTTCCATGAAAGTTGAATTATTAATGGAAGAGACATCATTAACTGCATTTTAAATGGTTCAGGTTCAGGCTGATGATCTCCAGTACTCGAATCAGTGAAAGTCACACGATTCCACAATAAACACTTTTCCTTGTGGTTTGGCAGAAGGCAGCCGTCCCTCAGGACTCCCCAAGTACCCATCTAAATTCAGACATGCTATAAATAAAGAAGTCAACTGCTGTAACCTCTGTGACATTTGTATTTGCTGAGACCGTCATCATTAGGGATGCTGCTGTGTGCCTCTGCTGTAGGACCAGGTGAGGATTTGAGAGTGCGCAAGAGCACAGGCGGGCGAGATGCATTGTGTCCACTCTGTCTGTGTGTGTGTGTGTGTGGGAGAGTGAGAGAGAGAGAGAGAGAGAGAGAGATGGAAGGACAATAAGAGAGGGAGGTCCAGACAGACTGATTGGAGCCAGGTCCCCATTACTGCACCCGAGAGGGCATCAGAACACATCATCTGTACTGCTCTCCCACACACCACTGTCCACTTCAAAGGACTTAAATCAGCCTCTACAACAAACAAAAAACACGACACACGAACAGCCCGTCCTTTTTTCCCTTGCATCATCGATCCGTTTTTCATGCCCCTTTGTTTGAGACCTCTAGTCCTGCTTTCTTTTAGATTTCATTTAGCTTCATTGATCACAGGAATGAACAATTGCTTAAAAATATCCAAACCTCCATTCTGCAGGGAAAATAAAAGACAAGGCCATGACCATTTCATAATCTCTGGGGAAAGTTGGATTTCAGAAAAGTGTTGGTGGTTGTGATATAGCAGTCTGACACTAATAGTGTCTCTGAAAGGCTGGAAATGTGTGTGTGTGTGGGGGTGGGGGGGGGTGATATTTCTACATTAACAATAAGAGGTTATTAATGAAAATGTCTGTAAAAGTGATGTTGCTGGCATTAGTGTGTTTGTGTGTGACCAGTGACCAGAGACATGGATTGATTGTAGACATTTTCTCTCTCTCTCTCTCTCTCTCTCTTATAGCATTTGCCCTCTTTGTTGCTGTTCTAACACTTGAAGAATGAAGCCCACTCTAAATGTCTCCCTTTACCTCCACCTGTCCTGTAATATTTCTTCCTTTATCTCTCTGTCCAAATTATTTCTGTATACACAGGCTGCTTTATCTTCTTTTCTTTTTTTTTCTATTTACACACACACACACACACACACACCCCATACACACATATATGCTTTCTCCCTCTCTTTTTCTCTCTCTTACACACATAGCCACACACACATTCTTACTCATGTCAGCTGTGGCACAAGAATAATGGCCCCTTATTGGCTCTCGCACACAGACTAATGAGAATCTCAAATCCGACAAGCAGAGTGCATTTATCACGTACTTACACTTAATGACACCACCACTGCCATGGCTTAACTGTGTGTGTGTGTGTGTGTGTGTGTGTGTGTGTGTGTACTCTGGGCTCTTATACATTCTATTAGAGTAGTGTGCTGCTTTGTAATTTGAAGGAAAAATGTGTGCATTTTTGGAGGAGGGGCTTCATTTTGCCCCCAACTCTAACCATATTTTCTTTCCCTAATGAATGCAGAATTTAATCTGTTTAATTCGTATTCAGGGTAAACTCTGCCCAGGCCTTATCAGGATTTTTGCAAGACTTTGAAGGCACATAAAGTAAAGCTTCTCTCATTTTATTAAGTATTATTATCTGCACTGTTCTAATAATAAACACCAATTTTAAGCTCTGAAAGTAGATTAGAACATTAAGATTAAATTAAGAAGGACCAACAGAAATTGTCCAACTGTTTACACCTGATAATATTACATGTGGTAATCGAGGTATATATGGTTTTTTTTCCTCCACTGTTGGAAATATGTCATTAAGAAGGAGATTAAAGGAGAACTCGTACAGGATTGTCGCTTGTCTTTGCTCTTTATCCTTGAGTCAGTCACTGAATCACACTAAAGGCCAAAACCCAAAGAGGTTCTGAATCACTGTGAGGACACGCGTGTTGTACAGTGACACGCAAACTCACTGTGTTAAAGTTCTGTGGCAGATTCTACTGGATTGCAGATCTTACCTTTCTTCTGTTAGAAAATCCACTAACAAAGCACTTTATTAGGAGCTCTACAGTATACTTGACAGAGCCTCTTGTTGCTCTCAAAACAGCCTCAGATCTTCCCAGCATTGATTCCACAAGAAGTCAGAAACAGTCCTGTGAGATTTTGATTCCGTGTTGCCAGGACTGCATCACGCAGTTCCTGCAGATTTCTCAGGTGCTTCTTGCATGCCGTAAATCTCCAGTTCTTCCACATCACAAAGGTGTTTGATTGGATAGACAGTGAAGGCCACTGATTTTTCTTTATTGCATCATTCTCAGTAAACTCTAGAGACTGATGTGGAAAAAAAAACTGAAGATCAGCGGTTATAGAAATACAAAAAACACCCTGTCTGGCATCAATCATGCCACAGTCAAAATCACAGAGATCACATTTTTCCACATTGTTTTGGTTGATGTGAACATTAAGTACTGACTGAGATCTGAGTTATTATGTCTGTTGCTCTGCGGCCACATGATTGGCTGATTAGGTAAGAGTCTGATTGTGGAGCTGTGCATGTGTTCCTAGTAGAGTATTTGCTGATTATATAGTAATAATATTTTTTTGCAAGCTGAAACGTGACAGCAGACTGCATTTGCTTTGAGTTTGTCACATCAGGTTTACTCCCTTAGAGCCGTTACTTTGGGCAGGTATGGACACAGCAGTGACAAGGGTGTGGACCAAGACAATGTGAGAACATAACAAACACTACTACAAACTGTTTACAGGAATAACAAGACTTCTGACAGTATGTTTCTTGTCCTGCTCTCACACACACACACACACACACACACACACTGTCTCTGCCAGTCACTGGGTCTGTCTCTAACTGTGTGAGTGTGCTTCTATGGGTTTTTTTGTGTGTGTCTGTGTGTATATATATGTGTTACTGTGCCTGACACCCTGTCTGTCAGTGTGTTTGTATCTGTTTCTGTCTGTCTGTGTGTGTTACTGTGTGTGTCTGTCAGGCTGTGTGTCTCTGTCTGTCTGTGTGTGTGTGTGTGCCTGCCTGTGTGTCTGTCAGTCTGTGTGTGTGTCTGTCGGTCAGTTTGTCTGTGTGTGTGTCTGTCTGTCAGTCTGTTTGTCTGTGTGTGTCTGTCTGTGTGTCTGTCTGTCAGTCTGTTTGTCTGTGTGTGTGTCTGTCTGTCTGTGTGTCTGTCTGTCAGTCTGTTTGTGTGTGTCTGTCTGTCTGTGTGTCAGTCTGTCTGTGTGTCAGTCTGTCTGTGTGTCAGTCTGTCTGTGTGTCTGTCTGTCTGTGTGTCTGTCTGTCTGTGTGTCTGTCTGTCTGTGTGTCTGTCTGTCTGTGTGTCTGTCTGTCTGTCTGTGTGTCTGTCTGTGTGTCTGTCTGTGTGGTTTGTAAGGAGTGTGGCAGGAATTAAACCAATACAGGCCTGTTCCTAAGAACAGTAGAGACTATCCTAAGCCTAAGATGTACTAGATGAAATTAGTTTTTAATCACTTAACTCATTTGTAATTGATTAATTGGTAAAGTGGTATTTAGTCTTAATGTCTTGTGTGTTAAATGAGCAGAGTGCTTCTGCGTAGAATTCATGCCCTGGACCGCTTTGTGGGTCAGGCTGCTCTTCATATCTCTGTATTCTGTTCTCCCTGTGTTCTGTGTCCCTTCCATGGTTTGTCCTTATTTTTGATAAGCGACTGTTGGTAAGTCTGAACACCAGAGAGCAGAGGCCTGGCACTGAAGCCTAATTAGAGTCGTATCTAAGCCGCATTGGGGCACGTAATCAGTTTTGGGATTAGCATTAAGATTAGATAAGGCATTATCCATCTTTCAGTGATTGAGGCCCAGCTTTTCTCTCTCTTCAGATCACTTTGCAACACACACACACACACACACACTCACACACACACATACAATCACTATCATGGCTAGTGCCAGATTCTTAAATAGTGTTAACCCGCTCACTGCGCCACCAGATGTTCATTATGGATCAGTTCTAAGAGTAACAAGGAAAGAAATTTAATTTGCAGCAATAACACGTGACAAATAGTGATCAAATAATCCACCTTCTCCAGTAATTTGTGTTTCTAGCCTTTGCCTTTATAACTGCATCCAGCATTCTCGAAAAAGCTTACGGGTGTTCGGGTTTGACGCCGACTCTGTTTTGTATTGCTGTATTGTTACACACACATTTTGTTTTCATTAAATGTTCTGTTTTAGGATGATAAATAATACAATTTGTGTGTTTTCTCCACCCTATAAATCATGGGGTACACAGCTATACACATGCTGGTGTTCACAGTGCTCAGAGTGTCTGTGAGGAAGAATATACGATCGGTGATGTTACTTTCAGAATGCATCCCATGCCACATTGATTGCCTGATTTAAAATTGTAATCAGTGACAATCAGAAGTTCATAAACCCAGTAACATCTCCTGATTGCATTCCAGTACTTTTTAATTACTTGTCATATGAAGTAAGAAGGGTGACTACGTGGAGCTGCAGGCAGCGTTGCAGTGTCACAGTTCCAGGGTCTAGAGTATAATACTGAGCTTTAGATTCCTATCTGTGTGCAGTGGCTCATGCTCTCACATTCTCTGTGCAGATTTCAAGTTTTCAGCCAGCTCAGGAAGAAACTTTGAAACTTTAGGTTTGAATAAGTGTGTGTGTGTGTGTGTGTGTGTGTGTGTGCTCTTTACTGGCCAGTGTTTCTGGGTTAAGCTCCAGAGACATCGTGGTCCTGACCATAACAATGTCATTTTCAAAAATGTTGTTAAATATTAAAACGTAGTATTATAGTAGTATATAGTATATATAAAAGTATAATATATAATAAGTATAAAAAGTATAATATAATATATAAAGTATAAAGTATAAAATATAATATAAAAAGTAGTCATAACAGATCTCATCACTGTTATTGTTCACAATCTTTTAAAAAAAGAAGAATTTTTTTTTAATGTAAACCTAAATGTAACTATTTTCCCTCTGTACTATACTTATTACAGTCATTTTTCTGTGCCCATCTTGGATAAATATCCATTCTGTTTTTAAATGCGTACAGTAATGCCATTATCTGGCTCTCCGGGAGTCCCGAGTGCAGCATTATTTTGAGTATATGTATAGAGAAAGTGGTTTACTTGTCCCCTAGGGAACAGACAATATGATAAAGCGTTTAATTTGAGAGTGGAGGTTGGAAGGCACGAGCATGATGGGAACGTCACCTTGAAACATGCACATATTGTCTCTCTCTCTCTCCCTCGCTCGCTCTCTTGCACCCAGTCAGCAGCTCTGATTGGAATATCATTCATTTGAAAATAGTGCAGCCATTGTGGGTAGACACCTGCTGGGATGTGCAGGACAATGTAACTGTCACTTGCTTTCTACATGCTTCCCTTTCTTCTTGATTAGCTTTCAGAGGCTGCTCTGTGTGTGTGTGTGTGTGTGTGTATGTGTACATGTGTGCGTACGTGTGCACATGCTCAGTGCTGAAAAGAAAAGCAGAGCAGGGAATTGAAAGACCTGCACTTTATCCTCTTAGCTGAAGTGTTCTGCCGTATAGCTTTCTACATATTCCTGCTCAGACTTTTTTCCTATTGTGGAAGTTAATAATGCGGCTCTTTTCTGCTGTGAGGTGCCGGATAGGCAAGAAATGGTCAAGAGTGTCCAAGGTCAGAGATCAGAGTAGATCTTGATTAGAGCCCCACAGATGCACCGTGTGTTTGGATTAATGAAAACTTGTCCTTGACGCTTCTGCCTTCTGAAAGCACCACCCCAAGCCACATCTGCACGTCCTCAGCATGCGGCCTCGGAATATGTTTTTAAGGCACGAGTTGAGACCTTTGCAGAGCTACATAGTATAATCTTTATTAGAAGGAAGGAACACAAACGCGCATGCAGCCGAGCGATCAGGAAGGACACGGCGGTATATAAACGGAGTGGCAGGAGATGGAGATAAATGTGTATGAGCAGGTTGGGGCTCAGAAGCCGCGTTAACGGGCTCACGTTTATGAGATGAAACAACAATCAGAGAGACCTCGCTTAATGGAGACGTCACCACACATTTTGTTACAGAGCTGCTACTGAGACAGTTTCAAAGCTATCGGAGACATCACAGGCCTTATCTCTCTCACACACACACGTATTCCCCCGGTGCAGCACACAACCCGCAGAGGGCTATCATTTACTGGTTTACTACACACCACAGACCTCTTGTGATTCAACGAGTTTCACTCTCAGCGGTTTGCCTGAGAGGCGAGAGTGGCAGAAAATGCCATTTCAGTCAGCGTTGGTTGTTTTGGTGTTTTTGTTTTGTTGCTTCGTGGTTTTAAAATACCATTACACACAGTCAGAGTATAAAAGTGAGCTCTTAAGAATATTGAGATCTTGAGGACTGGCAGATGGTTTCAGTGTGGACTAACTGGTTTGTCTGAGGGCTCTTCATGTGTGTGAGCGTTTGTGTGTGTGTGTGTGTGTGTGTGTGTGTGTGTGTGTGTGTGTGTGTGAGAGAGAGAGAAACACACTCTCAAGGTTGTGGCCTGTGCGATGGTGGTAGTTTTTTGTGTCCATTGTGCAGTAATGCCCTCAGCAACGTTCCAGATCCTGATTTTAAGATTTGTTGGAATATTGACTCTTCCTCGCTGGCTGTATTTCTGACCTGGTTTTACTGTACACACCATCACGACTCGGAGCATTTAAGCGTAATCCCTGACTGCTGTTAGAGACACACGATTACTGCAATGCACTCAGTTTGCTCGGGGTCACGATACAGTATATTCAAGGCTTCTGCTGTAGCGGAATTTGTTTGTGAACATTTTTTAAATATTACATTACTACCTAAAACCTTTAAGTATTTTTTCTAGAGATATTTTCTCTACTTTAGTGATAATACACACCGCACAGATTTATGTTACCTTGCAGATTTAGTTCTTGCTCTGTTGGTGGCCTCATTAAGTGTCTGTTTTGTTGTACACTTGAAACAGTGATATTTTTTTTTGGTGGGGAACAAATCTGCTGTTTGGTTCCTAAACTCTACTAACTGGCTGCATAGATCTATGTATCATTATCTGCTTGTTACTTTTGTTCCTTCACTTAATTTCAAAGATCAGATCAGCTGCTTTTTCATCGCAGTAACCATCGAAATGTGTCCATCTCTTACCGCATCAAACATACAGAGGCCCCAGTTCACTTCAGCATCTTCATCATCTTTCTTCTTGCCTCCTGGCCTTTTTTTTGTCCTTCCAAATCATTACTAGACCAAATATAGTTCATATATTTCACATTTTTGGAGTGTGTGTTCACCTGGCACATTTGTTCCCAGTGCTTCTGGTGGCACATCATTTATTTGCCCACACAGGACCTCCATCATAAAAGACTGTTATAATGTCCAGAACATATCATATATGTCATATCTTCTATTCACACTGTTGTTTTTGCGCGACATGTAGTAGGCGGCGTTTGTGATAGACACCGTTACCATTTACATTGACTATTGCTTATACTCAGCACTGTACTATAGGTTCGTGAAAAGAAAATTAAATGATGATGATGATGATGATGATTTCTAGAAGAAGAAGAAAAGCAGAAAAATAAATAAATCTACAGATAATGGTCGGGGGGGGGGGGCACGGAGGCTTAGTGGTTAGCACGTTCGCCTCACACCTCCAGGGTCGGGGTTCGATTCCCGCCTCCACCTTGTGTGTGTGGAGTTTGCATGTTCTCCCCATGCCTCGGGGGTTTCCTCCGGGTACTCCGGTTTCCTCCCCCGGTCCAAAGACATGCATGGTAGGTTGATTGGCATCTCTGGAAAATTGTCCGTAGTGTGTGATTGTGTGAGTGAATGAGAGTGTGTGTGTGTGTGTGTGTGTGTGTGTGTGCCCTGTGATGGGTTGGCACTCCGTCCAGGGTGTATCCTGCCTTGATGCCCAATGACGCCTGAGATAGGCACAGGCTCCCCGTGACCCGAGGTAGTTCGGATAAGCGGTAGAAGATGAATGAATGATGAATGAATAATGGTTCAGAGGGGTGTGTGTGTGTGTGTGTGTGTGTGTGTGTGTGTGTGTGTATTGGATCAGCATTAGTACACTATAAAGAAGCTCTAACTCCCAAATGTACTTTCACAGACACAGTGGAGCTGAGCTTTTGAGCATTGCAGGCCCATCACACACAACTTGGGGGGTTCTTTCTATCTGTCTCCCACCACCCCCCGCACTCTCTCGATCTGTCCCCACACACACACACACACACACACACGCACATATAAATACACGCTTTCTCATTCATGAAAATTCATTCAATGTCAATGGGAGCTATGTATATATAGATATAAGCTATGAGAGACGAGGGTTTGATGTTGTGATCTGAGGACGAGACACTCTGTCCTTCTGCATCTAATTTCGTGTGTGTGTCTCTGAATGTCTGTCTCACTCTTGGTCTTTTTCTCTCTTCCTAAGCCGAGCATTTCATCTTCACAGCAGGACTGAGCCGGGTATCATTTTTATCTTCCTGCTAGTCCCTTTTACTCTGGGGAAATAGAGCATTGGATAAAAAAACAAAATACACACAAACACACATGTAACCAAACAGTGTTAGTGTTGTTACTCTCCTCCATCAGACTGCTCTTCTCTGTAATACACCCCGACTCCATTTCACTCCACTCTACTCCATCCATCCTGCTGTACTGTACTCCATCCTGCTGTACTCTACTCCATCCTGCTGTACTCGACTCCATCCTGCTGTACTCGACTCCATCCTGCTGTTCTCTACTCCATCCTGCTGTACTCTACTCCATCCTGCTGTACTCTACTCCATCCTGCTGTACTCTACTCCATCCTGCTGTTCTCTACTCCATCCTGCTGTACTCTACTCCATCCTGCTGTACTCTACTCCATCCTGCTGTTCTCTACTCCATCCTGCTGTACTCTACTCCATCCTGCTGTTCTCTACTCCATCCTGCTGTACTCTACTCCATCCTGCTGTACTCTACTCCATCCTGCTGTACTCTACTCCATCCTGCTGTACTCTACTCCATCCTGCTGTACTCGACTCCATCCTGCTGTACTCTACTCCATCCTGCTTTACTCTACTCCATCCTGCTGTACTCGACTCCATCCTGCTGTACTCGACTCCATCCTGCTGTACTCGACTCCATCCTGCTGTACTCGACTCCATCCTGCTGTACTCTACTCCATCCTGCTTTACTCTACTCCATCCTGCTGTACTCTACTCCATCCTGCTGTACTCGACTCCATCCTGCTGTACTCGACTCCATCCTGCTGTACTCTACTCCATCCTGCTGTACTCGACTCCATCCTGCTGTACTCGACTCCATCCTGCTGTACTCTACTCCATCCTGCTGTACTCGACTCCATCCTGCTGTACTCGACTCCATCCTGCTGTACTCTACTCCATCCTGCTTTACTCTACTCCATCCTGCTGTACTCGACTCCATCCTGCTGTACTCGACTCCATCCTGCTGTACTCGACTCCATCCTGCTGTACTCGACTCCATCCTGCTGTACTCTACTCCATCCTGCTTTACTCTACTCCATCCTGGTGTACTCTACTCCATCCTGCTGTACTCGACTCCATCCTGCTGTACTCGACTCCATCCTGCTGTACTCTACTCCATCCTGCTGTACTCGACTCCATCCTGCTGTACTCTACTCCATCCTGCTGTACTCTACTCCATCCTGCTGTACTCTACTCCATCCTGCTTTACTCTACTCCATCCTGCTGTACTCTACTCCATCCTGCTGTACTCTACTCCATCCTGCTGTACTCTACTCCATCCTGCTGTACTCGACTCCATCCTGCTGTACTCTACTCCATCCTGCTGTACTCTACTCCATCCTGCTTTACTCTACTCCATCCTGCTGTACTCTACTCCATCCTGCTGTACTCTACTCCATCCTGCTGTACTCTACTCCATCCTGCTGTACTCGACTCCATCCTGCTGTACTCTACTCCATCCTGCTTTACTCTACTCCATCCTGCTGTACTCTACTCCATCCTGCTGTACTCGACTCCATCCTGCTGTACTCTACTCCATCCTGCTGTACTCGACTCCATCCTGCTGTACTCGACTCCATCCTGCTGTACTCGACTCCATCGTGCTGTACTCTACTCCACTGAACAAGTTGTGCAACCTGCTGTACTCTACTCCATCGTGCTGTACTCTACTCCATCCTGCTGCACTCATACTCCATCCTGCTGCACTCTACTCCATCCTGCTGCACTCATACTCCACCATATTTTACTTCATACTCTTTGTTCTTTCCTACTCTGTCTTAATCATCCACCTACTGACATCACTGACCTTTCTTTTTTTTTCATTTTCTTTACTCACTCACTAACGCACACAATCACACTCACTCACTCATTTACTCACTCACTCACAATCACACTCACTCACTCACACACACACACACACACACACACAATCACACTCGCTCACTTACTCACACTCACACACACTCACACACACACAATCTCACTCACTCACTCACTCACACTCACACACACACAATCACACTCACTCACTCACTCACACTCACACACACACAATCACACTCGCTCACTCACACTCACTCACACACACACAATCTCACTCACTCACTCACTCACTCACACACACGCAATCACACTCACACACACACAATCACACTCGCTCACACACTCACACTCACTCACACTCACACACACACAATCACACTCACTCACTCACTCACACTCACACACACACAATCTCACTCACTCACTCACTCACTCACACACACGCAATCACACTCACACACACACAATCACACTCGCTCACACACTCACACTCACTCACACTCACACACACACAATCTCACTCACTCACTCACTCACACTCAAACACACACAATCACACTCGCTCACTCACTCACTCACTCACACTCACACACACACAATCACACTCGCTCACTCACTCACACTCACACACACAATCTCACTCACTCACTCACTCACTCACACTCACACACACACAATCACACTCACACACACAATCACACTCACACACACACAATCACACTCGCTCACTCACTAACTCACTCACACACACACAATCACACTCGCTCACTCACTCACACACTCACTCACACTCACACACACAATCTCACTCACTCACTCACTCACTCACTCACTCACTCACTCACACTCACACACACACAATCACACTCACACACACACAATCACACTCGCTCACTCACTAACTCACACACTCACACACACACTCACTCACTCACACACACACATACACACACTCACACACACACTCACACTCAGACACACACTCACACTCACTCACTGACTCACACACTCATTCGCTCACTCACTTACACACCCACACTCACTCACTCAATCACACACTAACACAGTCACTCACTCACTCACTCACATGCTCGCTCACTCACTCACTCACTCACATGCTCGCTCACTCACTCACACACTCACATGCTCGCTCACACACTCACACACACACTCAGTCACTCACTTACACACTCGCTCACACACTCACACACACACTCAGTCACTCACTTACACACTCGCTCACACGCTCACTCACTCACTCACTCACTCACACACACACACACATGCACTCAGTTTGTGTCTCTGTCTGTCAGTCTAATTGGAATCGTGTGGTGCTATGCTCAGTTTGATGACTGAGTGGGAGTGTGCGTCATGCCGCTGTGACAAGTGCTCTGCAGCTCTTTGATAAAGACTCTCTGTCTAAACCTTCTCCCAATCAGCACTGCTCATCCCTGCTTACCCACTTGCTCACCTCCTTAGGGTATTCTCTTTGGTGTGTGTGCGCGTGCGCATGTGTGTGTGTCCATGTACGTGTGTGTGCTTGTGATCGTACGTGCATGCCTGTGATGACTTTTGCAGTCAGGACCCAGGCAGTGGTTTTTGAAGACCTAGAACAGACTGTAAAAATAGAGCTGCATGCAGAAGTGCGAGAGTCAAGCTTTTCCTGCTGCTCTGCCAGCTCCTCTTGCACACACACTCCACTTTCCAATTATAACACCCTTCGACAGGGGGCCTGCTCGAATTTCTGTCAATAGCAGTGCAGGTTAGGTTTCTCAATAACAAACTAAATTATTAACGGAAGAGGGAGTGAGGTGGAGAGAGAGTGTACACATGTAGTGTTTACTTTTATTCATAACCTGAAACGTAAGACAGAAGCGAGACGGATAAATGATATTCTGAATAATTGTGCAGGATTCTCGGAGTCGGTTCACGGTTAAGACAGGAGCATGAAAGAACTGAGAACGAAATCCATGTTTTTTTTTTTCCCTGTCTTTTCCATATGACTGATTTCTAAGGAGAATGAGCTGCGCTGTGTATGCAGACCATTGTTCTAGAAGACAGGAGCTATGGGGAAGGACGGGTCATGCCTTTCTGATGTCTGGCAGCGGAATGACCTCACTGTGGTTTTTCTATTGATTGCGCTTGTGGCTGTCTGCCGTCTGGCACAGATCCCGCTCTCGTGTCTGGCCGTCGTCTGGCCGACGGTGCCACTGGAAACTTCCAGAGGTGTAGAGAATACAAACGTCAGGGTTTTTAAGGGGAAAAAAAACACCCCTTAAAGGTGTTGTTTAGTATTGTGTGTATGTTTGTGTACTTTCGTTCTGTGAATCAGTTGTTTCTGGTGGATAATTGTCACCATTTTCTCTTTTCGGGTTTAAGAGCACATGCTGAATAAATAAATGTGATTTGTGAATGCAGCACCTGGCTGTACATAGACTTCTTCTGTTGTCTAGTCTGTTACAGGGCTTTTCTCATGCACCAGGCCGAGTACTGTGTTTGTGCCCGAGTGCTTCACTCTCCTTTACTACATCAAGAGCTCTCTGAATATTTCATTCAGTTAAAAAAAAAAAAATAAAAGGCTTGTTGTGTTGAGAGAATGTGACAATAACAGTATTATACAGAGTGGAAAGCACTGTAACGGTTTATTTAACACTTTATCACAAGCTTTAATAGTATTCAGATTGGCACTCCCACCTCTTACAGTGTCAACCGAATTCTTTAGTCCACGCAGAATTCCAGAAAAGACTAGCCACTCAAAGGGGCACCAGTGACTGTTGAGTGACCTTTCTCCTCCTCTTCTTCTTCTTCCTCCTCTTCTTCTTCCTCCTCCTCCTCCGTGTCAGTTTGTCTAAAGCCCAGTGCCAGTGGCAGATACTTTCTCTCCCTGTAGGTTTAGTCGACTGGCATCGATAGCAAGATGACTGTGACCTCGATGCTATAGACAAGACACACACACACATACACACACACATTTGGAATGCCACTGAGGCATTCATTTTGAGCTCATGCTCATGCCACTGCCCTGATAAAGAAGAGAGTGAGAGCACTGATGGTTCTGACACCCATCTATTTGCTCCTAATCCCAAATGAGGCCAAGGATGTTGTCTGTCTGCTGAATTGATTCTCTGTGCACATCTATTACAACAAGTAAACTTACCGTCACTCACACAGCCTCAACATGCTCTTGCAGTTTCCGGCAATTTCCAGAGTCTTGCTTTTATCGGCTCTAACGCGACTATTTTCCAGGAACAGAAAAAAAAAAGCCTCTTTAATACACGGTCAACATCGTGGTCTGACGTTTCATTTTAACAAGTAATCTTGAACCTGTGGAATTTCTTCACAAGTAGTTCTGAAGTAGAAGAAAATAATTCTCTTTTGTCTGAAGATGCCTAATACAGGCTGTGGGGTGTAGATGTGGTAGATTTGTGTGTACATGTATTTGAACTTGAAGTGGTGATTTTTAAAAGCTTTTAATTAGCAATCCCCTTAAACTCGGTGTGACTGCGACGATACATGTCTGAAATTTCACATTCTCTTTCACAGCTGTAGGGGTCATTGGATGATAATTGCCCAGCACTGCACGATCCCAGTTCCAATTTAGTAGTCCAGCAGCAGCATGGACACCCACTGAAAATATAATTAGGAGCTTTTCTGACTGTCTTGGCTGTGAGGTGGTTAATGAAATGGTGCACTAAACAGGTGTTAGCACCACCAGCGTTTAGCACACACCCAGGCTGCGAGGCTATCAATTCACCAGCGCATATTTTGACACTTCTTGCTCGGTTCTACAGTCGTATTTTATCTAATGGAGACACAAGGGTCACAGTGGTCTGTAGAAATATAGCCAGGTCTGACTGTCTAAGCAAAGCTTGCGGTTGTGTTGTTTTTTTTATGATTCGTTGAGACCCACATGACCGGTATCATGGGATCTGACTATTGATGCTCACTGACAAACTGACCCACCGTTAGCAGGTTACAACCACACTCTGTGATTAGACAATGGTGCCTTTGTACAGCTGAATTACAGGCTAAGTCTCATGCCCTTGTTTTTCCTGGAGCTCCTTAACTGTCGGGATTAAGTACATAAAGACAATATACGCAGTTGTTTGTTTCTCAGAAGCTGGCTGTCTTCTAGATCCCGACATTTTCTTTAATACATTTCACATGCTCAGCAAGGGAAATGACTATGGCCTTGTTTTTAAAGGCTTGCGCTTCATTTGCACCTCAGATTTTCGGCACAGCTGTTCCTTGGGCTTGCTAATCAGCTTTGGAATATCATTAAAAAAAAAAAGTCCAATCTGCCAGGCAGTCCTGCCATGTGAGGATTTAACGGTGGCAATAAGATGCGATCATTTGCAATGTAAACTCCCCTTAGGCAAAGTTATTTGGATGCTTATATGCATTGTTCCCATTTGTTAGTCGTACAGCCCTTCTCGTCTGTCCTTACGATCTTGAAGCTTCTCAGGGGTCCTGGAAGTGTTCGCGGGGTAATTTCGGGAAGCCACATGTGCCAGTGCAGTCTTCCCTCAGAGAGGCTAGCTGTGGCCATGTTAAATGGCACAGCTACAAGCAGGTCCTAGCCGCAGTGGCTGGGGGGTAATGGGCCGTGGAGAGCTCACGCACTAACCTGCCTAATCATGTTTGAAATGACAGAGGAGCCCAGGGACACGTGCCTTCATTAAGTGTGGTGATGTAGACGAAGGGGGCAGAGAGGAGGGCTTATTCAGGTAAGGGTCCCAAAGCATGCAAGGCTCTGCTCCGAGGCAAGTCTTCTGAAATGCGCGTAATACTCATCACATTTAAATATGGCCCTTGTGGTTTTAGTCAGTGGAGCACAGCCACACATAGCAGAGCCGTTACACTAACTTGATGTAGATCTTTTTAAGATGTTCCCACCTCCACGTGTTGGATATTCGCCATAAAGATAATCTGCATGACTAGGGACATGTCAGACAAGAGAAGAGCACCTGACGGCCTAAGTGCAACCGCCGGCCTCGGCACTTGGAAACGAATGTCACATAATCAATCCACAACCCCAGAGGCGCTCTATCCTCAGACTCTAAGCAGCTAATGCCCAGAAATCCTCCATGCCTTGTTCCCCTAACAGCTGTCAGCTTGTCAACACCTCATATTTGGCGAACAGTTTTTTTTAAATCCCGACTGATTACAGATTGGCGAGATTTCTCAAGGACACGGTGTACAAGTCAAGCAGCACATTGTTTCAGAGAAGTTCATGTGGGACTGTATGTGTTTGGAGGGCCTCTGTTAGTGATAACACTGTTGTGGTGTATGGATTTTACAGATTTAGGTTTCTTGCTATGCTCCTGCTGTTTATTTGCTCTCCTGATGGGGCCTCATGTCTTGGTCCCGTGGTGTGCAGAAACGTAGCATTCACAAGGTTATGTCCTAAAATTGTGGATATGCAATAACAAATATTGTTATCAGTGAAAATATAGAATTATTTAAACATTTAAAACTGAGATAACATTTACGATTTTCACTAGAAAGACCGTGTCTATATTTTGTTTGCATTTTTCCAATGAATCATTTTTTTGTTTGTTTTTATGTCTGGATTTTTTGATGAACTTTATTTATTTTAAGCTTGTTAGATATCAAAGATTTAGTGTCAAACTACAGTAGAAATACACTGTATATACTGTAGAGTCTATACTATAGACAAATGCTTGATTTATTCCCTTTTGCTGTTGTAAAAACATCTAGTCTTCTGAAAAGGTTTTCCACTAGATATTGGACCAGTGCTGCAGAACTTATGCTCATTTAGCGACTAGATCATTAGTGATATCAGGCGCTGATGTCGGGTGAGGAAGCCTGGGGTGCAGTCAGCGTTACACTTCATACCAAGGCTCAGGCAAGTTCTTCTACTCCAGCTATGTCTTCATGGATCTCGCTTTGCGCACAGCGGCAATACAGCCCCTTTAGGAAAATGTAATGTTCCAACATACAAAAACACCATGTGCTTCTAAATTTGTGGCAAAGGTTTAAGGAAGAACCACATATGTTGCACACCTCATTTCAATACCTCATCTAACTGCCGCTGCTGCTTAAGTTTGTATATGTTTACAATTGCTCTAGTTGAACATTGTCTCATGTTTAACTTTGTACTGCGTATACATAGCTATATATGGTTGAATAGACAATGAAAGCCGCTCGACTCGACCCGACTTGACTTGACATACTGTATGGGTATGATGGTCTGGTGTTCACATTCTTTTCTCAGAATCAGTCACATATGGCCCCATGTCTACAGCTTTACAAATTAAACTGAACTGAACCTCAATCCAATTGATTAGATTTTTCGGGACTTATCTGGCTGATACTGTTCGGAATTTAACTGCACCGAGCCTGGAGTCGTTCAGTGTGACTGAAGTGATGGAGGCATGAGACGGAGTAGCAAGGGGAAGTAATTAAGGCCAAATCCATTTAGGTCATTTAATTAACCAAGTGACAAGTCCACTAGCTTCTGGAGCCTATCAGGGCTGGAATCAGTCTTCAGTGCTGAGTGAGAGCCTTTATTGGGTATCTATTAATGACTGCGGAAATGCTCTGCGGCAAAGACTGACGTCGCAGCAAGTTTCAGGATGTACATGGGAACTAGACATATGGCCCTAAGAATGTTGATGGCAAAGTTGAAGACATATTTCACAGAACTTTCTTCTCCATATGAAGCCACAAATGAACAAATATCCAGCGTTCAACTGAATCATATATCTGTTTGTAATTTATCAGAATGTTGATGATGAAGTCACTGTTTCTCTCTCTCTCTGTCTCTCGCTCATGCTCACACTCTCTTGATCACAAGATGTTATTGCAATGGAGCAGAACCAGTGAGTCTGTTGTGCTCTATAATAAATAATAAATAGCTCACAAAAAGCTATTATTGCAGTCGAGCATGTGGCAGTGCTTCATAATCGCTGTTTGTTTGTGTTCATGTGGATCGGTCGTCTGATCCAGACTGCTTTCTGCAACAACGGTGCGTATACGTGTGTGTGCTTGTGTGTGCGTGCATGGGTGAGCATGCATGTGTGTGTGAAAGTGAAAGGGCATGTATTTTGTACCGTGTGTCAGCGCAGAACCCACAGCCCCGACTGGGAGTCTGATAAGGCCAAGTGACAAGCAAATCCTTGACAAAGAGCATCTCAGCCCTTGCTTGGTGCTCTGTAGCCTTACATTAGCCTTTAGCCGGTGCTGAAGCAGGGGTCTGGCTGTGTGTGTAGCTCGTGTAGAATACATCAGTGTGTTAGTTACTGTTTATTAGTTACTGTTTATAGTTACATACTTCACTGTTTACATGCTTTCATTATAGCCCCAAAATCAGACAGTGATGTTCTGATGTTGTGAAAGTATTTTTCTGGACATTTATTTTGTTTTATTTCCTGAAGTGGCTAAATATAAACAAACTCTGATGTGAATTTCATTTTAAAAGGCATTCCAGGGTATTATTATTCGAGTGTATTAAGCCCATATATGTATATATATGGGCTTAATACACACATATATATATATATATGGATGCATTTTTATACAGTTTTTATCCAGCAGAAGTAACAGAATTATTAAGAAGTACCTACTGGATTTTTACCAATAGAATTTGACAGAAAATGACAGAATGCATGATGAAGAGCAGGATCCTAAATTAAAGTAAAATGGACAGGTAACATTAGTCCATTCAGATGATACAGGTTGCACGGTTAGTGTTACAGTTAGGATCATGGTAGCTGTCAGAGTCGAGTATAATAAAATCATTCATTGTTCCAATAACATCTAAACATGAGTAAATATTAAATGTTCACTTTTAAGGTTGGAATAGTTTGTGTTAGCTAGCTGAAGCTATGTAGAGCAGTAATCTATCAAGAAAAACAGATGTGCTGCACAGTGTTTTAATGCCTTACATGGTTTGAAATGATATTTAACAAAATTTGCATGGATATGTGTGTGTGTGCGCACATAGGTGTGTAGGTGTGTGTGTGTGAGGGGGGGTACATGATTTGGTGTGTTTGTGTGTGTACATGGGTTAGTATGTAAGTGTGTGTGTGAGAGAGAGTGAAAGTACATGGTTTGGTGTGTTTGTGTGTGTACATGGGTTAGTATGTAAGTGTGTGTGTGAGAGAGAGTGAAAGTACATGGGTTGGTGTGTTTTTGTGTGTACATGGGTTACTATGTAAGTGTGTGTATGAGAGAGAGTGTGTACATGGGTTGGTGTGTTTGTGTGTGTACATGGGTAAGTGTGTGTCTGTGAGAGAGAGAGAGAGTACATGGGTTGGTGTGTTTGTCTGTGTACATGGGTTTTTATGTACAGTAAGTGTGTGTGTGTGTGTGAGAGAGTGAAAGTACATGGGTTGGTGTGTTTGTGTGTGTACATGGGTAAGTGTGTGTCTGTGAGAGAGAGAGAGAGAGAGTACATGGGTTGGTGTGTTTGTCTGTGTACATGGGTTTTTATGTACAGTAAGTGTGTGTGTGTGTGTGTGTGTGTGAGAGAGTGAAAGTACATGGGTTGGTGTGTTTGTGTGTGTACATGGGTAAGTGTGTGTCTGTGAGAGAGAGAGAGAGTACATGGGTTGGTGTGTTTGTCTGTGTACATGGGTTGGTATGTAAGTGTGTATGTGTGTTTTGTGTGTGTGTGTGACATTGATAACAATGACATTGACTGTAATTGATGAAATAAACAGCAGCACACTCCTACATTTCCAGTCTATAGTGATCATTGTTTGACTGTGCTGCTAAACGCTTGTGTGGCTGTGGAATGTGAATGAGGTTGGAACGTATGAATATTGATAACGGCGCATAATAGTGTTGACCGAGTCTGTGATCCAATTCGAACTCTGTACAAGAGCTGGCATCTCAGCTCGTCCTATTCTCTCCTCGATATCTTCAATCTGTCATTAATATGTAAAGAGGAACATGTTTTTTTTTTTCCTTCTTTAAGACACTTTTATGCAGGTTAGCTATAGTGTGTTTAGTAAGTAGCGGCTTCCAGCTGTCTGTCTGTCTGGCTGTCCAATTAGCCTGCAGAGTAAACAAGGCATAACATTAGCATTTCAGCTCAATCTTCATCTGACACAAACATTCAGCCACTCATAAATAATCCAACTGGAGGGAAACGCAGCTCAAACGTACCCTCTTGCTCTGACAGCTGGGCTTTTCTTTTTTTTTTTTTCTTTTTTTTTTTTTTATTACTTTAATCTTTTTTCACCCCTGGCCTTTTTTTTTTAATCTGTTCTGAAAATGAGATTTTGATGTGTCCCTTCTGGCCTTGTGTCAGATTTGGCAGAGACAGGCGCTTTCCCAGCAGCCTGTGTTGTTAATTGTGTTAAGTCACCTATGAAAGACTGAAGAGCTGGAGTCAATGAACCAGGTGTCCCTTTGGTCAGTATTCTCACACCCCCTTTTCTCCGAGCTATCTTTCTCCATGTAATCTCCTAAGCGATCTCAGCACTGTGGCTGATAACAGTTATCTCAGCTGTTCTCCTCAGGGTGCTAAGCCTCAGGATGAAGCTTCTCAGTGCACTGCAATGTGCCTGTGAGGGCCTCTGGTGGCTCTCTAACCTCCACTTTACTTAGGATGACATTCTGAAAATGACATCGAACTACAAACTAAACATTCCTTGAAAAAACACGGGCTTGTGTGGGAATGCCTCTCTGTAGATTTTCCCGAAAGTCTAGTAGATTAACAGTGCATCATCAAACCAGAAAGCTAATACCACATTGATTATCCAGTTAAACTAGTTTATCTGGCATTTATTTTAGTCTGTAAGCTTGTATTTTGTCACATATACGTTACAGCACAGTGAAATTCTTTCTTCACATATCCCAACTTTAGAGGTTGGGGTCAGAGCGCAGGGTCATCCAGCACCCCTGGATTATACAGCACCCCTGGGGCAGAGACGGTTAAGGGCCTTGTTTAAGGGCCCAATAGTGCTGGAACTTGAACTTTGATCTTCCCTTTCAATCAACAACCCAGAGCCTTAACTGCTTGAGTCACCACTTCCAATGCTGTAGGAATGTCCTAAAACTCAGACGTCTGTGCTTCAACTTTTTTCACATTTTATTCTACACCAGTAATATACCTCGCTCGCTGTTTTTCTTAAGCTTTTATGTGTCTTGAATACGGCAGTTGCTAGGGGTATTAGGGGTATATATATATATATGGGGCAAACTCAGTTACTACGGCCTTTTTGTGTTTATAATCACGTTATGGCAAACTTCCAGCTCCAAGTTTTTTATTCAACGTGTTTTTTATTCAAGTCTGAAAGACCAAAGTCATGTGACTGTGATGTAGTTTGTAGCTTTTTACTTCAGATGATTTGTATTTATGCTTCAGAATTTCTAAAAGTTGTGTCTCGTTCGTGAAGATGATCAAATGTGTTCGAATTATACACTTTTGTTGAAGACAAAACCCTATTTTCTTTAAACCTTTTTTAAAAAACCCTACTGGTGGTTTGTCGAGTTAAGCAGAGAAACGATCACTTCCAGGTTGACCAACAATCATCTGTCATGCCTCTCTATTCTCACTCTATTCTACAACATTTAGTTAGACACAATAAGCTCAGTTGCTTCTTCTAATCAAACGTGCATGCACCTCAATTAACATTGCATTTAATGAGGACATTTATTACAGTTACATAATAATTACAATATGACACAGTCCGCACTCATCTCACTCAGGGATTGTCACTTCACTTCACTGCACTCCTGCTACTTTTCCTCTCTGCTGTTTATTAACCTACTGAAGAAAAAAAAAATGTTTCAATCCAAACTATAGTACAAGCTGCAAGATTGAAGCGCTCCTGTAACCCTTGTGGACGGGTTTCAATTCAATTATATGGGAGTGTTTGAGTATTCTGTTCGGGTTTTTAATGAGCAGAGTCACTCCTTCAATCTTTTATTCTCTCCTGTCCGACATTTAATTAAACGTTATTTCACTGATGCAGAGACGACTTTAGATAATCTTCTATAACACTCTGAGTCAAATTATCATGCTGTTGCACATATCACTACTCATCCTACAAAACAAAAGCCATGCAAGGAATACGCCCTTGCCTTTACACACACACACACACACACACACACACACACACACACACACACACACACACACTACACAGTATCTTTTCTCTCATGGTGTTAAGGTCAGTATTTGTAATTTCGTATTTGTTCTCTGTCTGTTTCTCTCAGGTGGAAGGAAGTCTGCTGTGGGTCATGCTGTGGGCCTGAGTGCTGTAGCTGGTGCTGAAATGCGGTTGGTTTGGGGGTTGCGGCCCCTCCTGGCCCTGACCCTTAGCCTCACTGGCTTGTTACTGCTATCCAACGTTGCCATGCCCTTTCCCCAGGACCTGGAGCCAATCAGCATAGTCGGGAGTGAGCGTGAGTAGTAAAAACTCATTCTTAGGGTTTTCAGGATTGTAAACACATCAGTACAATTTGGTTATGTGATTCTCAGGTGTAGGCACTTTTTCACTCGGAGTCAGATGGATGTAGAAATATTAGATATTGAACAATATAAAAATGTACACCTCTGTCAGCGGTTTCCTTTATTTATTTATTTATTTATTTATCTATCTATCTTTTTAGATTTTGAATCTTTACTCCAGGTTTTGGGTTATTTACTAGTTTTCTTATCAAAAGTCACAAAAATCAAGATGAATGGATTTTTAGGAGAATATGTGAAATGTTCTGCAGCACTTACAGATGGTCAGCCTGCCAAACTACTGTATCAGCACTTGGCAGGTAGCGACAGTGTCCCCACACCAAACATATAAATAACCTGGAGCCGATCCCATTATAGCATACATATAAGCTTACCAGTTATTTAAATGAGTAAGGAGGAACGAGTTTTCAGGAAGATGGGTCAGTGGTGTTCTGTTGACTTCAGCAATATGGGTTGTGTAAGCTAACGAAATCGTACTCGGTTACGAACGTAACCTCGGTTCCCTGAGATACGGAACGAGTACTGCGTATGGGGGAAAAGCTCCTTTTTTCCTCAATACTGAAGCCTTTTTTCAATAACGCAGTGCAACTGCACTGTCATTGGTTTAATATGAAACTTTTTTTAAAACCAATGACGGCGCTGCGTAGCTGCGCGAGCCTGTGGCGATGCAGCGCGCCAAAGCCCGCTAAAAAAGGGGGCGGGGCGTATAGCTATATAAGCAGGCAAATCGCCAGAGGAAATCAGGTCATACGACTGAAGCGACGACACTGAAGCCGCAGCCTCGTGGCACGGCATATAACGCAGTACTCGTTCCGTATCTCAGGGAACCGAGGTTACGTTCGTAACCGAGTACGTTCCCTTTCGATACTCCACTCATACTGCGTATGGGGAACGAATTCAACCGCGCCGTGCCACGGTAGAGAACGACAAGACTTATCTTGAACACCTTGGGGCCCAGAGGATAAGTGAGAGGGCCGGAGCCGTCGAACCCTTGACGCAACACTGCTAAGAGGGAGCAAGCTCCCTGGAGGTGGTATGATGACGGAGTCTGAAGAGGCCGTCGTATCAAACCGAAAGAACCC
Organism: Tachysurus vachellii; assembly: GCF_030014155.1. Classification (NCBI taxonomy): domain Eukaryota; kingdom Metazoa; phylum Chordata; class Actinopteri; order Siluriformes; family Bagridae; genus Tachysurus; species Tachysurus vachellii. Next base: position 19,298,783 of record NC_083464.1, on the reverse strand, counting down.
GAGCGTGCAAGGTCGGGATGTCCAGGTTATAGAATCTGACAAAAGTGGACGGCGAGGACCAACTGGCCGCCTCACAGATGTCCTTGATGGAGACACCACTAGACCAGGCCCAAGAAGAGGCCATCCCTCTAGTGGAGTGGGCTCTTACTCCCATGGGGCACTCAAGACCCATAGAAGAGTAACATAGAGCGATAGCGTCGACTATCCAACGCGAGAGGCGTTGCTTTGAGACCGAAGACCCCTTGGTGCGGCCACCAAAGCAGACAAAAAGCTGGTCAGATTGCCTGAACGGCTGTGACCGCTCAGTGTATACCCTCAAAGCCCTCACTGGGCAGAGTAAATTCAGCTCCTGCTCACCTGACAACAGAGGCAGAGCCGAGAGAGAAACTACCTGCGCTCTAAATGGCGTTGAGAGCACTTTAGGTACGTAGCCGTGCCTGGGTTTTAAAATGACCTTTGAGTCATTGGGCCCAAACTCAAGGCATGCAGGGCTCACCGAGAGGGCCTGCAAATCGCCAACACGCTTGACCGATGCTAGAGCAAGTAGCAGAGCGGTTTTCAGCGTTAGGGGCCGGAGGCCAGCCGACCGCAGCGGTTCAAAGGGAGGTCCCTTGAGCGCTTCAAGGACCGTGTGAAGGTCCCAAGTGGGAGCGGTGAGAGGACGAGGGGGCTTCAACCGCCTAGCACCTCTCAGGAAACGCACAATGAGGCCGTTTCGACCCACCGATTGGCCAGCAATAGGAGCATGAAATGCTGAAAAATCATGAAATGATTGACCATTTCTGGGCGTAGAGGCGTCTCGTAGACGGGGCCCTAGCCTGAGCAATGGTATGCAGCACGTCCTCGGGGAGGCTCAGAGGCTCCCATCGAGGGACCATACGTGCAGAGCCCAGAGTTCTGGCTGCGGGTGCCAGATTGTCCTGTTCGCCTGAGAGAGGAGATCCCGCCTCAGGGGGATTGGCCATGGGGCTTTCATGGAAAGCCTGAATAGCTCCGAGGACCAAACTTGGCTCCTCCAGAGTGGGGCCACCAGGAGGACTCTGTGCCTGTCCTCCCTGACTCGTCTGATGACCTGAGGGACCAGAGCGATCGGGGGAAAAGCATAAAGGAGGAGGCTGGGCCAGTCGTGGGCCAGCGCATCTGTGTCCTTTGAAAAATAAATTGGGCAATGAGAGTTGCTTTCTGAGGCGAAGAGGTCGACCTCTGCCTTCCCGAAAATCTCCCAGATTTTGAGAACCGTCTGGGGATGGAGCATCCACTCGTCCGAGGGGACGTTGCTCCGTGAAAGCATGTCTGCTCCCAGATTCGACTTGCCAGGTATGTGTGTCGCCTTGAGCGTTCGCAACCTGGGTAATGCCCATTCCAAGAGGCGCTTTGCCAGCATGTAGAGGCGGCTGGACGAAAGGCCACCTTGGTGATTTATGTAGGACACCACTGTCACTGTCAGGTTGGACGCATCTGTTGAGACCACCGTCCTTCTGGAAACCGCCTGTAGGAGCACTCCACGGCTGAACCAAACAGGGTTCATCCAAGGCTCCAGGGCTGCTAGACAGGCCTGGTTGACTCTGACGCGAAAGCGGCCGTGCCGCCAAGCGTGAGGTGGGACCCGGAGTTTCAGCCAGTATTGCAGGGGCCGCATTCGTAGGAGGCCAAGCTGCAAAACTGGAGAGGCGGAAGCCATCAGCCCTAGCATCCTCTGAAAGAACTTCAGAGGGAAACAGGCTTTGTTCCTGACAGAGGCCGCGAGCTGCTGAAGTACCAGAGCGCGCTCTGGTGATATGACTGCCCTCATGCGGACCGAGTCGAAAACCACTCCCAGGAACACAACACGTTGGCTGGGGAGCAGTGAGCTCTTGGCAAAATTGACCCTGAGTCCTAGGCACTCTAAGTGGCTCAGGAGCACGGATCTGTGGCGGTCTAGCTCGGTTCGCGACTGGGCTAGAATGAGCCAGTCGTCGAGATAATTCAGAATGCGGATTCCCATCTGTCTCAGAGGGGAAAGTGCCTCGTTCATGCACTTCGTGAAAGTGCGTGGAGCTAGAGACAGCCCAAAGGGAAGGACTGCATATTGGTAAGCCACACCCTCGAACGCGAATCTCAAGAATCGTCTGTGATGTGGGGCTACCTGGATGTGAAAGTAAGCGTCTTTCAGATCCAGCGAGAAGAACCAGTCCTCGGGGCAAATCTGCGTGAGGATCTGCTTTAGTGTCAACATCCTGAACTTCCGTTCCATGAGGGAGAGGTTCAGGAGTCTGAGGTCTAAGATGGGTCTGAGACCGGCATCTTTCTTGGGGACAAGGAAATAACGGCTGTAGAACCCCGACCCGCTTTCTGAGGGAGGAACCATCTCTATGGCTCCTTTCCTCAACAGCGTCAGCACTTCGGTGCGGAGGACCTGGGCGTCGTCCGGCTCTACCAAAGTGGGAATCACCCCGCGAAAATGCGGGGGTCTCCGGGCGAACTGCAGTGAGTAGCCGTATTTTATTATCCCCAACACCCACTTGGACACTCCGGGGATGGCCTGCCAGGCATCGGCCCGCGTGACAAGGGGCTGGATAGTGTCGGATGGCAGGCCAACGATTAGGATGGCAGGCCAACTCTCTTTTAGAAAATGTGTAATCTTTATTGTGTTTGCCATAACAGCACTTTGCGTGGACGCAACGACGGTGGGCCCAGGTCGCATAGCTGGCAGGCGAGAGAGCTTCTGGGGTGGTCCGGCCGTGGCGGGACTTTGCTCTTTCCTCTTCCTTCCCCAACGATCAGGAGGATTTAGAGGGCGTCGGGTCCAGCACAATCCTCTGCCGGGGGCCCTGACGTCCAGGCGGTTTAGCGCGCTTAGTGGGGCGAGCTGGGCGCTGCTCCCTAGGGGGCGCCACCTGGGGGGCAGAAGGGACAGGTTTGCTCTGGCGCTGAGTCGGCGCAGTCCTGGGGCGACTCAGGGCAGAGGTGGAGCGCTTGGGCAGGAAGTGCCGCATAGCCTGGGACGACTTCTGTGCTGCGGTGAAGCGCTCCGTAAACCCTTCTACGGCCGGCCCGAAGAGACCGGATGGAGAGACTGGGGCATCTAGAAAGGCCACCTTGTCGCTCTCCTTAATCTCAGTGAGGTTGAGCCAGAGGTGGCGCTCCAGCACAATCAGGTTGGCCATGGATCGTCCAATGGCTTGGGCCGTGGTTTTTGTGGCGCGCAGGGCCAGATCTGTGGCGCTGCGGAGGTCGCAAAAAGCAGGTTCACTAGGGCTCGACTCATCCAGGGAACGGAGAAGCTTTGCCTGGAACACCTGTAAAATGGCCATGGTGTGTAGTGCTGAAGCGGCTTGGCCAGCAGAAGTGTAAGCTCTGCCAGCCATGGCAGATGTCATTCTGCAGGGCTTGGAAGGAAGGGCTCTCTTGCTTTTCCACCCCACAGCCGCGGGGGGGCAGAGATGAGCAGCCACGGCATCGTCCAGGGGCGGCAATTGCTCATAGCCCTTCTCCTGAGAGCCATCTACTGCACCGAGAGCTGCAGAAGTGCGTAGGCGGGCCGAGTAGGGGGCGCGCCACGACTTTGTGAGCTCGTCGTGCACCTCAGGGAAGAACGGGGCAGAACGCTGGCGGGGGGCTTGGCGGCTTTCCGGCAAGAACCACTCGTCCAGCCTGCTGCGCGTCGGCTCCTCAGGGGCGGCCCACTCCAGATGGAGATCTTCGACAGCTCTGGAGAGGATGCGGAGAAGCTCGGCATCCATCCCAGCTTTGGCGTCGATGGGCTCTCGCGACGGCAAGTGGGCGGGGTTAGGATCACCGGCCCAATCTTCCGTTTCAGAAGCCGCGAGTGACATGGAGTCGTCAAGCGGCTCGTCCTCCGATCCGCCAAATGAGAGGAGGTCACTCATTTCAGCTGAGGGACGCTGCTCTGGGCGTGAGAAGAGGACGGGGGACGGCTCTCTCGTTGGAGAGAGTGAGGCACGTGGGCGAAGAGCCGGCGTGAGCTCACCCAAACCCGGGCGCTGAGCCCCTCTTCCCCGCTGTCGCTTCCTGGCCGGCTCGCGGGAGGAAGAAGACGGGGGGGGCGTGAGGGGCGGAGTCACTTTCATGAAAGAAAGCGATCCGCGAGCGCAGAGAGGCGAGACTCATGCTCTCACAGAAGCAGCATGAGGACTCAGTGAGTGCAGTTTCAGCGTGGGATTTACCCAGGCAGGAAACGCACTCATCATGGCCGTCATTGTCATGCAGAGGGACTCTGCATGTGCCACAGTTGTGACGCGGCATGGCCGCCGCCGTTAAAACGGCGTTTGTTTGGAAATGCTCTTTTAGAGCGATGAAAACCGCTGGAAAGCTCTTTTTGTGATCGCCGGATGGCGGCAGGAGATCGCTGAGAAGCGGCTGCAGGCAGGAAGCCGGCAGCCCAAGAACGGCGCGAGACGCGGCTGTCTAAAGAGCGCCGGCGCTGCAAGCGGTCGGCGGTCTCAGCTGGTCCGCTGCGGTGCCTATTCAACGGCGAAAATCCAGCGAAGGCGTTCAGAGGAAATTCAGCGAAGTGAAGTCGTCGCTGAAGGAGTAAGATCTGATTTCCTCTGGCGATTTGCCTGCTTATATAGCTATACGCCCCGCCCCCTTTTTTAGCGGGCTTTGGCGCGCTGCATCGCCACAGGCTCGCGCAGCTACGCAGCGCCGTCATTGGTTTTAAAAAAAGTTTCATATTAAACCAATGACAGTGCAGTTGCACTGCGTTATTGAAAAAAGGCTTCAGTATTGAGGAAAAAAGGAGCTTTTCCCCCATACGCAGTATGAGTGGAGTATCGAAAGGGAACTGAGAGTACGAAGACATCAGGAGCGTTATGGCTAATCCAGGTATAAAAGCCCAAACTAGAAAGCACAGAATATTTGAGATGAGGACAATGCAGAAATCAAAGGTTCTTGTGGAGAGTGTATACAACCAACAAAACCTAGAATATCAGGGGCTAATAAAGCTCTTGAAGACAACCAGATATTTAATGAGGCCCATTTATCAGCTGTTTGCACCTGTGTGTGTGTGTGCGTGTGTGTTGGTGTGTGTGTGTGTGTGTGTGTGTGCTGCAGGCTCACAGGAGTAGCCATTACTTATACTAATTCCCTGACCTGTACAGGGAGCATTCTGAAAGTGCACACTAATTAAAAGCTGCAGTTCACACCTTTTGGGTTTCAGAGACGTCTCCAGTAAAAGAATATCTTTGCAAGCATAGCAGACATCTCTCCTGATTAATCTGATTGTTGCGCGGCGAGACTTAGGAAAACTAGTCAGTGTTTTAGGTACTGTAGCTTTCTACTGTTACACATACACACGCCTGTGATAAATATTAACGCTGTGTTCACACATACTGTACAGCGACTTGCAGTGAAGAGCGAACAGCGAACAGCTCATTCATGTCCAAAGAGACCTGCCAACCTCTGGCTACCAGGTGTGGGCATGTCCAGGAACATGAAAAAACTGAAAAGAGTTTAAATTAATGCAAATATGGAACGACTTGAAGCAGCAACCACCAATGTAGTGAAGCCATTAGAGTGCACATGATCCATGGCAAAGAGCACACACTGCTTCTGAGGTGACTGAAGAAATAAACTCTCTGAGGTGATATGAGGAAGAAAGCTTGAGATGAACCAAACTCAAACTCAGTGTGATTATAACTTATGGTAAACACCAGAGAGTGTGAATTATAAATAATGTCCAGACTTTTACAGTCAATTTGGAATTGTGTAACCTGGAGCTACTTGAGCAACTCATAAATTAGCTCATCATCTGAGATCATTATAGATTCTGCACCAGCTACGTCGTGCCAAAGCCTTCAAATACTCTGTGATGGAGATACAGTATGTAGTGTTCTTTTTTGTATTGAATAATAGGTTGTTCTTCTCAAAGTCCTCATGGGGTGGGTAACTTCTCTTTGAAGGTTTAAAAACTTCATTAAAGCGGAACACAACTGGAGCTGACTCAATCTCTATGTGCCTCAGGATGGGTATAAAAAGAGAAGCAAGTGGAGACGAATTAGCATAGCTCCTGTTCATGATATTAGCAAAGACTAGATGTTAATGTGCATTTGATTAGATGTACTGGAGAACGGGGTTATAGAATGTTTTATGCGTATGCCTGGCTAAAGAGATACGTCTTTAATTTAAACCAGAAGTTTGAACACCTACTGATGACTTCTGGCAACATGTAGCGATAAATTCACTGATAGACAAGATGACAAGATGTCAAAGCAGGTCTATAGACATATGCAAGTAAGACATGCTGATAAAATTGTCTTTACCTTGATTAAAATGTCCAGTCATTTGATATAAACTACCTGATCACATATTCATCATATAATAGATGACCTGGCATAATGCTAGCTAATCAAACACCAAGAGACATGGCTTTTTTTTTTACAAATATTAACTACACCATAATAATCATCAGCAGTGATCCAGTACAAATTCTCAGACTGGTGAAGATAGTGTGTACAAATTTTCAAGTATTCATGATATTTATATGCTAGCTATTTGTATGTGCGTTATTGTACGTGCGTTAGTGTCCATAACACTGACTATAGTAATATTCAGTTCAGTTCAGTTTATTTGTATAAACTTCAAGCTTCACATGAGTATAGAAAGAGAATAAAAATGTAAAATTATGTTTATACTATAAATTAGTATATATCTCGTAATGTGGAAGCCAGAGGCAAGGTGGCAAGGAAAAACTCCATGAGATGATATGAGGAAGAAACCTTGAGAGGAACCAGACTCAGAAGTGAACCTCATCTTCATTTGGGTGACACTGGACAGGAAATAATCTCCTTTCTATAACAGTTTGTACTTAAGTGGAATTAAGCAACCAGCTTAATTACACGTGGAATATAGTGGAATTAAACAGGTCAGCGTAATTTCCGAGTTCACCACAAACCCAACACTAATTCCTACCTGCCGAAGTAAACTAAAAGGACATCAACAACAACCAATAATTTACTGAGATATTATCAGAAGGGTTCCATCTGGATACACAACCAGCCTTCTTTTAGAAACATTTTTTCACTAGATTACTTTATAGTCCTGAGATTATTGCTATTATAGCCATTAGACACTAGCTTTTTTTTTCTTTTCTTTATCTTTTTGTTCATTTATATTCCAAACGATGAATTCATATGACAGAATCTGAATTCATTTGTGGAACCTTTATCGAGCCAGCCGCAGCCCACAGGCTGTCTGTCTGTCAGTCAGTCTGATCCCAGAAGAAAGATTTAGTTTAATGTTTGCTAGGAGAGTTCATTCTTAGGGCTTATTTGCACTGCAGCACAAAAAGGGATTTAGGGTTAAGCAAGATGTTGTTCTTCAACCAACCTTCAGGTTAACTCTGATGTTGAGGCGACGAGTTGTGTCCGGTTGCATATCTAAAAGGATGTGACACGGTGTTGTGTATGTGATATAATGCAGATTTAAACAGTGTTTATAGAGTAAACCACAGTTATGTGGTGTTATTTTTTAAGTCTATTAAATCTAGTGCTTTTCATTTTTTAAATTGGAAGGAAAATCTGTGAAAAAATACAGATAAAGTCTCACAAAGGAAATTGATGTGTGACACTTTCGGTGTCTATAAAAAAATGGCAAATAAAACTCTCACATCCCAACAGCTTTACATTAACAGTACAAGTGATGGTTTTCTTCCTCCTGCATTTCCTGCAGAATCGATTACATTCTTGTATCACAAATTTACTTACAGAAAACAAAGTTTGTTGTTTAACGCAGGAGCGTACACTAACTCACAGTAAAGAGAAGCAGCATGTGTGTTGTAAGCTATAGCAATACACTTTGTACAAATTCTGCAGCATCTAGTATCCGGCGATGGCTGGAATTGTGGGAATGAACAATAATTATATTACATGAACTGCTTAATAACAACAACATGTGAGAACGCTTCACAAATGCTTTCAGTGTAAATGAACTTGCTTTAAACTGGATTGTGCACTTTTATGTTTTTTGCCCCAGGTACCTTTCAAAACAGACACCCATGTTGTGTACTATTTATATCTGCAGTGAAACATGGACACGGCTGTAGTTTAAAAACAGTTATAAATATCAATGTAAATTGAATACATAATATTTAATAAGATGTCTTGTGACAGTGTCCGTGTGCGCAACACAGTGCTATACAACTAAAATTGTACTGAACTGAATATTTTGGCTTCTCTGCCGTACTTAAATTGCTGGGTCTTTAACTGTATATCTGCCAAGTAAACGTACGCGCTTACGTTATGCGTACGTATGAAGTGAGACGTGTGCAGCTGCAGAACAAATCACACCGTAGCAGCTTGTAGAAGACAGTGTAAGTACTATAGTGATTTAGATACTAGTCAGTTAGCTAGGCTTCTTTTTTTGTCATCAACTTATTATTGAGTTTTAACACAAGATGTACACTTTGTTACGTACCGAGTAATAATTGTGTATTCAAGTGTATATATAACAAACATCATTTTTAAACTGTATACAATTGCCAAAGACTTGAAACTAAAATAAAGAAATAAATATATATATATACACGATAGATACTTTGACATTACTTTCATTGTTAAGACACTTTTAGATGATGTTCTAAGTACAGCCATAGATGAAGTACAGCCATAACTTTATCCGAAATGTCCAGAGTTGATCTTCGGGCTTTATGGATGATAGCCAATGATCTGTCTATAAGAACAATATCTCTGAAATAATTATACCATTCATTTATTGAAGGGGTCCAGGTGAAAGGGATGTGGTAGCCTAGTGGTTAAGGTGTTGGGCTACCAATTGGAAAGTTGTGAGTTCGATTCCTACGTCCACCAAGCTGCCACTGCTGGGCCCATGAGCAAGGCCCTTAACCCTCAATTGCTCAGTTGTATAAAAATGAGATAAAAAATGGAAGTCGCTCTGGATAAGGGTGTCTGCTAAATGCTGTAAATGTAAATGAAAGCCAAGAGTGAGAATTATGTTTTTAATTAATCCATAGCTAGGTTTCTAAATGAATAAACAAACCTGTTATTGAACTAAGTGACAAGCTAAAACAGCGTTCTAACTCGGTAGATACAAGCTGTATAGCCAGTTGGCGGAGTATAATTTTTGGCTAATTAAAGAACGAGTGTAGAATATTTTAGCAGTTCAGCAAGAAAACCACCAACCCAGCATCAGACAGTTCCCGCCAACCCAGCATCAGACAGTTCCCGCCAACCCAGCATCAGACAGTTCTCGCGTCTTATCTACATTTTACTTCACACTTCCCGCTTTTACTCGCTGCCTCTCAGTTGACCTGATCATTCTACAGAGGATAAAAGATGTTAAAGTTTCTCTCTCTCTGTTCTCCTGGCTCAACAGTGGCTTCAGTGCTTCAGTACAGTGGCTTCAGTGCTTCAGTACAGTGACTTCAGTGCTTCAGTACAGTGGCTTCAGTGCTTCAGTACAGTGGCTTCAGTGCTTCAGTACAGTGGCTTCAGTGCTTCAGTACAGTGGCTTCAGTGCTTCAGTACAGTGGCTTCAGTGCTTCAGTACAGTGGCTTCAGTGCTTCAGTACAGTGGTTTCAGTGCTTCAGTACAGTGGCTTCAGTGCTTCAGTACAGTGGCTTCAGTGCTTCAGTACAGTGGCTTCAGTGCTTCAGTACAGTGGCTTCAGTGCTTCAGTACAGTGGCTTCAGTGCTTCAGTACAGCGGCTTCAGTGCAATAAACATATAAGTCGCTAGAGCCAAATTTGCCTCTCAGCTCTGACTGAATACTTTAGGCTGAATACAACTGACATTTAGACACTAATTTTATTCTATTTACCGAGCAAGGCCACGTCTTTATTTCTTAACTCGCATTTAATCATGCTGTTTAAAATCGCTTCTGAGAAAACAACATCTAAAACAAAACTGCTGATTCGACTCCTGAGGTAGAATGACAGTTGAGATTTAAGTACAGCTTTAAGTGTCTGCCACTGCAGGGAGCCGCGATAACCACAGTCTCCGTGTAACTACATGTCGTCCAGGGGGAAGTGGTTGAATGATTTCTTTGAGGTTTTTTCTTTTTCTTTTTTTTTTCTCTGTATTTTTTTGTGTGCAGAAGTGAGAATAACGTCTGTACTGTGATCACTGGTGAACACGCTGAGATCAGATGGTGTTTACTGTGCAAGCGCGAGAGGGAAATTTTTCTGATGCTGTTAATCCCGGAGTTGTATCTTGTCTTGTCTCGTGTCATATCATGTACCCTCTTAGACCGAATGAGTCGAGCCCATCACTCTATACACTGTCTTTAGAGATACTAAAGGCTAAATTGATAGATAACCAAATTTCAGTATCAGCTTTGTTGATCGAAAAAGCAGAGAGGCATTACGTGACAGTGTTCCCTTGCTAAGGATACATTGCGTTCTGCTTCCTTGCATGGTAAATGGCATGTGCAAAATGGGGTGCTGAGAAGGCCTTAACTCACCTTTCACAGCCCGGCACTGCTAGCTAAATGAAGTCATCACTTTGCGCTGACAGATTGGACGCGCAGCCTGAATTTACTCTGCCCAGAGAGGCCCGAGGCTTTCTCAGACCTCACTGTTAAATAATGAATAAAGGATATCCTGAATGAGGAATTGCTTTTCTTTGAGCCTGAGTGTTCTCAAGAGGATTATTTTTAATAAAGCTCTGTTGAGTGCAACGAGTATTAATAACTGAGTATAGACTTACATCTTGTATAATTAGTTTGGGCTAATATGAATGAATGCTTTTACTTGTTTGTTCTAAACATATCAGGTATGGCTGTTAACGAAAAGTATTGATTACTCCTGAGAGCTCTTAGTTCTGCTTTCTTAATCTCTCTCTCTCCCTCTTACCCTTCCTCTCTCATCCCTTACTCTCTCTTTCTCTCCCTTTTCTTTCTCTCTGGCTCTGTTTTTTTTTTTTTTTCTATAAAACTCTTATATCTCTCTTGCTCTGCAGACTCCTACCTGTACCCTGGTTTCCAGGGCAACATGTCAGATAATGACACGGCGCGGCTCGGTCTGGACTTCCAGAGAATGTTGCGCATAAACCACATGCTGTACATTGCTGCCAGGTCAGTCTGTCATCACCACTACCACCAACTTTCTGCTGCTTTATCACTGGCCATTAAGCGGAATGATTTTGCCCTTTCTTAACCCAAAAACCTGTGATCTTCCTGTATAGGATGAAGCTCGTATCTCATATCTGTACTTCATCTGAGATGCATGTGACGACCCTGTAATCTTAACCTGTTTAATTCTGAACGTTTGCTCAGCAATACTAGTACAAGTTTTACTCCCTACACCACTCTGCTTTGGAAATGTTAGCAGTCGACCAGTATATCAATCAGACCCAATTATATCAAACTACTTAAAAAGATACAGTAAGCTGTGGAAGTGTATTCTTAATAAAATGTCACTAATGGACGCTTTAAGCATTATGATAAATTAAAGGTCCGGTTGCCTGGGAAAATTCTTCACACATTACAGTTTAAACATGTTTTAAAAATAAGAAATTCTGAAAACTTATATAATGTGTATGTAAAAAAATAATAATAATTGTAAAAGATAATATGGAGAAAAAAATTCAAATAAAAATATTTTGGTGAAATATTCTCATTTCTTAATTAATGACGTTATTAAATTTATACAGTATGTACAATTCAAACGTATTAATTCACAATAATATATTGTCCGATATTTTTTTTTTTGTCAGCCCCAGAGACATCAGACATCATTTCTAATCCCTGACCTGTTCTATCTGTACAAAAAATGTTTTTATTTACTCGCTTGTAAACAGCTGTTTTCTCTGGCGGATGCTTGAAATTAATGTCTCTGGTCATGTGACCGATTCCACCACCCACCTAAAAATATGAGTTTAGGACAACCTGTAATTTCATTCCTGCTACATCAGCACCAATTTTTCAGCGCTTTTCAAATGCAAACCTTTTTTTTAATCTCATTCAGTATAAACCGAGCACTTCTCACATTAAATGCATCTGACTCTGAGCTGTACATGTCTTTCTGGAGCTTGTGTTAAACTAGGTGTGCTTGGTTGACTGTGGCAAGCAGTGATGAATCACACACTCCAGACTTGCGCAGATCTGCGTTCATTGATAAGCACCTTATCCCTTCCTCGCACATATACCCCCATCCTAGATAAGCGCCGCATGATCGAGGCTAATCAGTCTCATTCAGCTGAGGTGACTGACGGAGAACCCTGCTCACTCTGTCCTCTTTCCTTCTGTGTCTTTGAGTCCTTGATTCCTTTGTGTTGTGTGTTGCAGGGATCACGTTTTTGTCGTCAATCTTGCCGCTTCGACTGAGCAAATCGTCCCTCAGCAGGTAAGCGTCTCTCTCTCTCTCTCTCGCTCTCTTTCTTTCTCTCTCTCTCTCTCTCTCTCTCTCTCTCTCTCTCTCTCTCTCTCTCTCTCTCTCTCTCTCTCTCTCTCTCTCTCTCTCTCTCTCTCTCTCTCTCTCTCTCTCTCTCTCTCTCTCTCTCTCTCTCTCTCTCTCTCTCTCTCTCTCTCTCTCTCTCTCTCTCTTTCTTTCTCTCACTCCCTCTCTCTCTCTCTCTCTCTCTCTTTCTTTCTCTCTCTCTCTCTCTCTCTCTCTCTCTCTTTCTTTCTCTCACCCCCTCTCTCTCACTCTCTCTCTTTCTCTCTCTTTCTTTCTCTCACCCCCTCTCTCTCACTCTCTTTCTCTCTCTCTCTCTCTCTCTTTCTTTCTCTCACTCCCTCTCTCTCTCTCTCTCTCTCTCTCTCTCTCTCTCTCTCTCTCTCTCTCTCTCTCTCTCTCTTTATCTCTCTCTCTTTATCTCTCACTCTCTCTCTATCTCTCTGTCTCTCTCTCTCCCTCTCTCTCTCTCCCTCACTCCCCCCCCCCCCACTCTTTCTGTCTCTCCGACAGCCAGTGATGTAATGAGCTGCACCGTGTGGCCCGCAGCACTCTGAAATGAATAGCACTAATGCTCCCCCTCTCAGCATCCACGCTATAGCTCAGAGCACTTAGTTGCCCCCAGCCCTTCTCCCCTCCTCCATATCTCATCCCATTTCTCCGCTTGTTTGGAACATTAAGGGTTTCTGAGGTAGCAGCGCATTTACTGTGAAAGGACAGGGAAGCCAGTCGGCGCATCTATCCTGTCCTTTTTTGATAACACAGAGCCTGTTCTCCTGCTGCGTTTCTGCTTCCTGAAACCTTGAGCTGACTTCCTCCCAGTTCAGCTGTCTCTCCATGCAGCCAAATCTCTGCATTAAGACATAAACGCTCCAATTAGCACAATTTAACATGGTCCTGCTCACAAGCGCACTGAATCAGCTAGAAGAATCACATTTGTCTGAAATAATTTGACTTATGAAACCAGGAGAGCGGGACAAATTAAAATGAGTTACCTTAAAATATTTATTTTTTAATGTTCTGCCAAATGAAAGATTCATGATTCATGGAGCTTTTAAAAAATGAATGGACTTCGTTGCAATAGATTAGCAGGACTGTTTTGAACGCTTGCCTAAAATAGCGTAATCCTTTATTCAGACCCTGTTTGATTGTGTCTGATCAAGCACAAATATACGCTATTGAAAATATTTGCAGGTCTGCTTTGTGAAACCCTTCTGTGATTTATAAAGCACCTGTGAGCTTCTGTAGCTTTCTTCTGCTAAGCTTTCAGTCTTATGTGGTGAGATTACACGTGCATTAGCATTGTTGGATCACTGTTATTTATAGAATGCTACAGTCATTATGTAGTAGAACATGAAAACCTAACATGAGGATAAAATTACCGCTGAACATTTTATCTTCCTCTGTTTCTCACTCTGTTCCTCCCCTGT